>NC_056729.1:1457090296-1457316550 GCF_019279795.1 Protopterus annectens
TTTCAGGTTGATATGTAACTGCATTTGATTTGCTGCCCATATGCCCTGAATGCATCTTCCCTGCAATGTGGGCCCCCACAGGCATAATCTGATGAGTCTGTTAAGGCTTGGCTGGCAGGGGGTAGAGTGAAGGGCCGTCCCAGGTTTTGGTGATGGGCCTTTGACCACCATAGAAACTCCTGTTGCAGGCAGGGGATGAGAGGAATCATTGTTTCCAGACTGTGTGAATGTTGACTCCATAAACTTTTTAGGTACCACTGAAGTTTCCTCATATGCAGTCTTGCATATGTAATTAGTAGGATGCAGGATGCCATGAAGCCCAGAGCCTGCAGAATTTGTCTTGCAGAAGACTAGGTTTTTGTTGCCATCAGTAAGTAGCCAGTTGCCTTTGTTTGTTTGGCGTGAGGTAAGCCATCTGTGTAGTTGTATGCAAGCTTGATCTTTTGAGAGGGTACCACTTGTGATTTCTTTTCATTTATTGTGTACCCTAGGCATGCTAGAAGCCTTTTCACAAATGCCAGGTGTCGTAGAAGAGTGTCCTTGTTCTCTGCTTGAATGAGTCTTGTCCAAGTAAGGATATATTTGAATACTACTTTGTCTGTAAATGCAATTACTGGTGCCAGGCACTTTGTAAAGACCCTGGGCGCAGTACATAAGCCAAAGGGCAGTGCAGAGAATTGGTAATGCATTAAGCCAGCCTTGAATCCGAGGCATCTTCTGCACGACTGTCTTATTGGGAACATGCAGGTATGCCTCTTGTAAGTCTAAAGTCACCAGCCAAGCATTCTTCCCCAGCATGGGCAGAAGCTGTTGCAAAGTGAGCATTTTGAATTTTGGAATTGTCCAGGTATATGTTCAAAATTGATAAATCCAATATTGGCTGCCAGGCCTTGTCCTTTCTGGGTATCAAGAACAATCTTGAGTAAAAACCTTGTCCTTTTTCCTGTTCTGGTATTGTCTGAATGGCCCCCATATCCATGAGGGACGTAACCTGTTTCTGTGCCTCTGCCTATTGTTTTTTTGGCAGGTCTCTGGCCAACCATTTGTCACTGACAGAGTGTGCTAATGGAATCTGTATCCCTGTGATACGATGTTCAGTACCCACTTGTCCTGGGTTATTAACTGCCAATTTTGAGCAAAAAGTGCTAATTTTCCCCCATGGGTGCTGCCAAAAGCTAAGTGCTTGGTGTAGGTAGAGGGAAGTCATTGGGATTGCTTTCTGTAGGTTTGCGCTTTATCTCCTCCAGATTTGGAGGTGGATGCACCCAATTGCTTTGACCTGTATGAGTCGTGAGCCTGGTACCTGGAACCCTTAGGGTGTCTGGATTTGCCCCTTTGAGCTCTGTCTGACACAGGAAAGGACCAACTTTTTGTAGGCCAGTGTCTACTGAATCTAGGTGGCTGCACTTGTAAGTAACAGTTTGCATAGACTTAGCTTTGTCTTACATTTTCTTTAAAACCTCTTCTGCCTTAATACCAAACAGAAAACCATGCTGTAAAGGTGCGTCTAGCAATTTAGCTTTAACGTGATCAGGCAAATTTTTTTCCTTTAACCAGGCATGCCTCCTAATCACAGATCCAGTAACTGCAGCCCTGCAGGAGGCCTCTAAAGAATCAAAACCACATTGCAAAGTATGCCTTCCAACTTGTTCAGCTGCATGCAATAATTCCTGCAATTCCTTATTTTCTGCACATTCTGAAATCAGCATCATTTTCTGTTTCAGCAATCTCATAACATGTTGTTGGTACTTAAGCATATGAAATTGACAGTTTAAAGCCCTGATTGCCAAGGTTGCAGATGTATAAACCTTTTTTCCCCATCTCTGTCCAGCGCCCTTGAATCTATGTGGGAGGGGGTAGAGTTTTTTGCTGTTGAGGCCTTAACTCCCTTAGGGCCCTGTGAAATACTTTCAGGATCACCAGCAGGGTTTCTAAATAAAAATTTATGAGAGTCAGGGACCCTGTAATACCTGTCAGGCTTACTGGGAGACGGAGGTAAAGAGTCAGGGGTCAGGCTTGACTCCAAAAAACATCGCCCACAATGTCTAACACAGGGGGAATGGCCAACGGCTTGTGCTGAGGGAGGAGGAGGAAATCACTGAGCCTCTTTTCTGATTCTGAGAAGTCTTGACTCTCCCAGTGAAAATTCTCCCTCAAAGTATGCAAGGTTTCTCCCAATGAATAATCCTCAGGAGGAGATGCAGATGGAATAGACTCCTCAGCAACAGAATCCTCATAGGGAGGTAGAGATAATTCCTGATCAGAAGAGGAGTCAGAAGAAATAGAAATCTGATCTGAAGATTCATGTCTTGCCTAGGCCTCTTATCTGGAGGGGGATGGGTACCCCTGATCAAGGTAATAAGGTCTTCAGCCATTTTGATCATCTGTTTTTTAAGCATAGAGGCCTTTGCATGTGGCTCAGGCATCAGTTTTTTAGTTTTAGAAGGGGTCTTTGCCTTTGGTGTTACAGCTTTCGTCGGTTTGATATAAAAATGTTGAGGTCTGAATACACCCTCAGAAGCCGGTGCCTGCTCAGCGGCTCCGGACCCATCCGAGGGAGATGCATCCGTCGGTCCAATACCTTAAGCATCTTGCGGCATGCCGGACTCCACATGGGTGTCGGAAGAGGCCTGCGACTAGAAGGTAGCGGGTATCAGGGGCTGTGAAAGCACCTCAATGAGTACTGGCGAACCGATGACTGGCTTAGACATTTTGTCTGTTTTGGATCTCGACTGCCTTTCTCTGTCCTTTTCTTTGCGTTTTTCATGTACTCTGGTAGTCGGATTGCTATCAGACGACATCTCTGGGTAGTTAAAAAAAAGGTTTCTAAAATACTTAGATGCAAAAATATACTGACGCTTAATAGTGAATTGGTTAAATGTAGCACAAAACCGACAGCCAGGCACATTGTGATCAGGGCCTAGGCAAGGAATACAGTATAAATGGAAATCCTTATGAGGTATTTGCTTCCCACAAGTAATACAATTATTAACTTTTTCTGACATCGGTAAAAAGCAAGAAAAAAGTTTCGCCGACGGGGTACTTAGCTTTACTGAAGACTTCGGTTCTGAAACTCAAACGTGAATATTTCAGTAGTCGGCCGACCGGCACTTGCGAAATGCTTCTGCTTCGGGCACCGCACGGCAAGAAAGACTGAAGAAAATGGTGTCGGCTGCATGTTTTATACGCCTGACGACCTGACATCATGGAAGAGGAGACAGCAACCGACACAGGACCCAAGACTTTGGGATTCAGGCCGACTGAGGGCAACCTGCCAGCAGATTACCCTAATGTAATGAGGTTCTGGTAGGTAAAATGAAGGTTGTACTCCTTTAAGAAAATCCCATGAATCCTTACAAACATGTTTTAATGATGTACCAAACTGTTTGGTTACATGGTCAATAAATTTCCCAAGAGGTTCTGTAATACCACCTGCTCCGGAAACAATAGGTCGAAACTTCAGTGGGTCTTAACCCCTTGTGTATTTTGGGAATTCCAAAAATGACTGGAATTTTTGGCTTGTTAACATGCAAATAATTAAATAATTTTTCATTAATAGCCCCTTGTAGTAAATGGTCAGTTAATGTGAAGTTGATTTTGGAATAGGCAAGATTGACCTCATTTCTAGAGACTATCTCATATTGGTTAGAATCCTGTAGCATACCATAAATACAACTATCATAATCAGAGTTATACATCAAAACCACCCCACCCCCCTTGTCAGGTTTCATGACTCTAATACTCTCTTTTTTAAGATGGTTAATAAGTCTAGACCCTTGTTGATCTAAATTAGTGAAAAATGTTTTGAATCCCTGAGGTTGTGAGATTCTAAGGTCCCTTTCAACAAGCTCTTCAAAGACCTTAATTGAGGGGTGTGTGGGAGTGTTAAAAGTGCTAGTTCTAGAAAGTCCATTATTAACATGAGGTTGTCCTTTAAAATAAAGTGCTAGATTTAGGCTCCTTACAAAAAGTTTTAAGTTAATCAGGGTTTTGGTAATATTGAGGGGGCGTAGGGGAACAAACTGAAAACCTTGTGTAAATAAATCAAAAGCATCCTGTTTAATCTCCATATCTGTAAAATTAAAAACAGTAAAATTGTCCCTCTTAATTATAGTGTAGGTGCTTCCTGACTGAATAAACAAATTGTGTTCAGTGTTAGTTTCTACCCCTGGATCAAGTTGACTTACTTGTATCCGTTGCTCCACATCTGTGGTATCTGTTTCTGTCCCCTCACCCCCGCCCTCCCGGGGGTTGCTGAAAATCCTGGAAGGAATTTTTCCTTCCTTTCTCAGCCAATCTTTCACTCCTACGGAGTGGTTCAGTGTATGTTGTGGTACGGTTATCAAATGCTTTGCCCTGATTGTTCTTATTCGTATTAGTACCAGCATTCTGTTTGTTATCCCACCGAGGCTTACCAGGGAGTGGATATACCACTCCTTCACAGTATTCAATGAGATCACGTTCTAATTTACAGATTTTACGATTGAGAATTTTAACACAGAACTGGTCAACCTCCTCAAACACATTGTCATAATTGTACTTAACACTTGGAAAATTACTGTCATTCACCAAAGAATTGTTTAATACATTTAGCTCACTTAAAAGAATATCGGCTTTCGCCTCATATTCTATAATCTTAGCATTTAAAATCTCAATTCCAGCTCTATCAAAAATGTCACATAACTTCTTATAATAAGTTCTCATTTGTACATTGGGGAACTTAAAACAATGTAGACCCTTCGGTACACGTTGCACAGTCACACACTCTTTCAAATAGTTAATCTCCAGCTGGTTGCTCTTGTAAGCATACAATTTATCCTTCAGTTCGTTAAAATTAAACTCAATATTATTGCTGTTGTCGGTAGTTACAGTACCTTGATTAAAAACAAACTGTTGACCTGCCCATGCGTTAAAACTAAACTCCTTAGATTGTCTTTCATGCGTGTTGTTATGGAAGGAGCACGAGCTCTCAGCGTGTTCAGAATTAGAAGCTCTAATAACCGTTGTATTAAGCGGAAGCAAAATGTTCGAACCATTGGTGCCACCTCGTACTGAAACCGGTGGAGACTTCCTCCTTGACTCCAAAGCTTGCTGTTGGTTCCCAGGCAGCATAATATTACAGTCATTATTGCTTTTTAGGAGATTTGTCAATTGCGTAAGCAAGGAAAGGACCTGATTAAATTCCGTCCGTGTCACTGGACCGTCTTCACGGTCATCTCTCAACAGCTGGGGAGTATCAACAAAATTGGTGGGTTCAGCTTCCTCAGCCATGAACAAGATGCACAAAATCCAAACAAATAAAGGAATCAAAAAGGACCAAACGCTTGTTTTTACTGGCATTATTAAAGCATTTACATTACTTGATATGTTTCACTGGCTTTTTTACATTCTCCTGGGTTGTATTCCTCACCTGAATTTTGTTCTTCTTGGTCTGGTCGCTTGGTCGTTTTTGATTCCTTTATTTGTTTGGATGTTTTCCAACTTGTTCAGCAGAATGCATTAAATCCTGTAAATCTTTATTTTCCACACAGTCAGGAATCATTTTCTGTTTAAGCAGTCCAATAATATGCTGCTGCTATTTTAACATATGAAACTGGCAGTTTAAAGCTCTGATTGCCAAGGTTGCAAAAGTATAAACCTTTTTACCCCATCTATCCAGCGCCCTGGAGTCTCTATCAGAAGCGGTAGGATTTTTAGAAGTAGAAGCCTTAATGCCCTTGGGCACCTGAGAAATGGTTTATGGATCTGCAACAGGATTTTTGAAAAGGAACTCGTGGGACTCAGGAACTCTGTAATATCTGTCAGGGCCAAACTAGATTCCGAGAACACATTATCAACAATGTCTAGTACAGGAGGTATAGCCAAAGGCTTATGCCAAGGAAGAAGGAAATCCCCAAGCCTCTTTTTTGAATCAGAAAATTCCTGGCTTTCCCAGTGGAAATGCTCCCTTAAAGTATGTAAGGTTTCCCCAAAAGAAAAATCCTCTGGAGGAGAAGCAGAGGGAATGGAATCCTCTGACTCAGAATCCTCATAAGTAGGTATGGACAAATCCAGGTCATTAGAAGAGTCAGAAGAAACAGAATCCTGATCAGAAGATTCATAATCAAGCTCAGGCCTAGGCCTCTTGGGGGGGGGGGGGCTGACTACCCCTGATTAGAGTAATTAGATCTTCAGACATTTTTATCATTTGTTTTTTAGGCACAGGGGCCTGAACATGTGGCCTGGGAGTCAGTTTTTTTAAACATGGATCGAGATTTAGGCCTTAGTAATGAAGGTGGTGTCGATTTAATATGCAAGTCTGTAGGCCTGAATACACTTTCAGAAGTCGGTGCCTGTACAGCGGCTCCGGACCCATCCAAGGTAGAGACATCCGCGAGTTCCATAGGCGAAGTATCTTGCGGCATACCGGACTCCAAATGGGTCTCAGCAGAGGCCTGCGAATCAGAAGTAGCGGGTATCAGGGGCTGCGAAAATGCCTCACCAAGTACCGGCGAACTGGCGACTGGCTTAGGAGAAGCGTCGGCAGTTTTGGACCTCGGCGGCCTGTCTCAGTCTTTATCTTTGCATTATTTCAGAATCCCGGTAGTCAGATGGCTAACCGACAACATTTCTGGATAATTAAACAGAGAACCGAAATATTTAGAAGCAAAAATGTACCGACAACGGATAGTGCGCTGATTAAATAAAGCACAAAACCGAGACAGCAAGGCACATTGTGGTCAGGGCCTAGGCAAGTAATACAGTACGAATGAAAATCTTTGAGGTATTTGCTTTCCACAAGTAATGCAATTATTAACTTTTACTGACATCGGTAAGGAGCAAGAAAAAGTTTCCCCAACGGGGTACTTCGCTTTAAGTTGAAGACTTTGGTTCTGAAACTCGGAAACGACAATTTCAGGAGTCGGCTGACCGGCACTTGCAAACTGCTTCTGCTTCGGGCACCATACGGCAAGAAAGACTAATGTAATGGTGTCGGCTGCATGTTTTATACCCCTGACGTCATGGAAGAAGGGGCAGCAACCGACACAAGACCCAAGACTTTGTTAATCAGGCCGAATGAGGGCAACCTGCCAGCAGATTACCCAAATGTGATGACTGCAACAGTGAAACATGAACAACATCATGCTGTTGGGCCTCAGCCCACTGACTTGGGGGTAGGTCTGGCCAATGGTTTGGGGTTGGTAGTGAGTGGAAGTGGAATCTGTATCCTTGGGAAACTATGTTCAGAACTCAGTTGTCCCGGGTAACGAGTTCCCAGTTTCTTGAATGCAAGGCGAGCTTTCCTCCTAAGGGAGCAGGCAGTTGAGCAGGACTTGGGAGGGTTAAGGTCAAGTTATTGTGCCATTTATCCATGGGGGGAGGTTGACTGCTCCCTGCTTTGGAAGTGGGAGACCCCACTGCTTAGACCTGTGCGCAGTCTGAGACTGTAACCTAGGTGGCCTGCTGTTCCTGGGTTTGGACTGAGAGGGCCTGGAAGAGACTGGAAAGGACCAATTCTTTGAAGGCCAATGTCTACTAAATCTGGGAGGCTTACTTGTATGAAATCTTTAACAGTTTGCACAGATTTAGCTTTTTCTTCCATCCTTTTGAGGAGGACTTTTGCTTTGTTGCCAAACAGTCTTGGTTTAAGGGAGCATCCAGTAATTTAGTTTTAACATGATCTGGCAAGTTTTGCTCCTTAAGCCAAGCATGCCTTCTAAGTACAGACCCAGTGACAGCAGCCCTGCAAGATGCTTCTAAAGAATCAAAAAACACATTACAAAGTATGTTTACCAACTTGTTCTGCAGAATGCATTAAATCCTGTAATTCTTTGTGTTCAGCACAGTCAGGAATCAACAGAAGTTTCGGTTTAAGTTGTCCCATAATATGCTGCTGGTACTTTAACATAAGAAACTGGCAATTTAAAGCGCTAACGGCCAAAGTAGCAGAAGTGTATACCTTCTTACCCCATCTGTCTAAGGCTCTAGAATCTCTATCAGAAGGACTAGGATTTTTGGCAACAGTAGCCTTAATGCCTTTTGGTCCTTGGGAAATGGTCTCTGGATCCACAGTAGGATTCTTAAAGAGGAACTTGTATGAGTCAGGTACTCTGTCAGGTTTTCTGGGAGCTGGAGGTAAAGTGTCTGGGGAAAAGGCTAGATTCCAAGAAAACATCATCTACAATGTCCAGAAAGTACAGTTTTGTAGCTACCATAAATGTAGATGTTCGAGTGCTCATACAGCTGCAGTCATAACAGATGGGGTTATCCTGCCGTCAGGCGGGTCCTCGGTCGGCCGAATTCCAAAGTCTAGGTCCGGCGTCTGTTGTCGTCACTTCTTCCCTGAAGGCAGTGCGGCAGGGGTATAAAAGAGGCAGCCAACGCCATTTTCTTCAGTTTTTCTTGCCCCAGATGTCAGGTGCCCACAGAAGGAAGGCAAAACATAAATTTATGCAGACATGCAAAATAGAATTAGCAAAAAACAGTAGTTGCAAGCAAATACACCATAAGAGAATACCCCAAATAGGTTGTATGGGAAGGTGTATGTCATAAGGCCTGTCCTAAGAGGGGACGGAGGGGAGGTAACCTGGACTGCAGCTGTATGAGCACTCGAACATCTACATTTATGGTAGGTACAAAACTGTACTATGTTCATCGTGCATACAGCTGCAGTCATTACTGATGGGAAGAATCCCAAAGCTAAGTAGGGGTAGTAGGCACTAAGTGGAAGTAGGAGGAGCGAGGATGCCCTGCAAGACTGCTGTGGCAAAACCCCCTCTAGATTTAGAGTATAGTGGAAGGAGATCGTGCTTGGAGAAAGTGTGGACTGAACTCCAAGTGGCTGCTTCCAAATTGTCCTTGGTAGGGACCCCCCGAGGAAGGCTGCAGAGGTAGCTGTGGCCCTGGTGGAGTGGGATCTGATGCATGCAGGCACAGTTTTTCCATGAAATGAGTAACAAAAGCGTATGCAGTGGGCTATCCATTTTGAAATTGTCTGTTTGGAAATAGCCTTTCCTTGAGCACCTGTAGCATAGGACACAAAGAGTTGCTCGGATTTCCTGAATGGCTTTGTCCTGTCCAAATAGTAACGAAGTTGTCTGTGAATGTCCAAGGAATGTAGTAGTCTTTCCCCTTTGTTTTGTGGATTAGGATAAAAGGTAGGTAAGTGGCTAGCCTGATTCAAAGCTACACTGGATACTGCCTTTGGCATAAAGGTAGGGTTGGTTCGTAAGGAAACTCTGTCCTGATGGAAAATGATGAATGGTTGCACAGCCATGAGGGCCTGTAGCTCAGAAACCCTGTGTGCTGAGGTGATAGCCAGAAGAAAGGCTATTTTCCATGACAAGTATTGTAGTTCTGTTGAAGAAGCTGGCTCGAAGGGAGGAAGGGTCAGCTTTTCCAATACGAAGTTGAGGTCCCAAGCAGGGACTGGTGGTTTCCTTGGGGGTTTTATATTCTTTGCCCCTCTGAGGAACTGCCTTAAGAGAGGATGAGAGAATAAAGGAGGATCTGTGTTGTATTGTGCAGAAATGGCTGAAGCGTGGATCTTGATGGAGGAGAAGGAAAGTCCACTGTTTAACATCTCAGCTAGGTACTGTAAAACTTGTGGTATATTTATTATCCAAGGATTCTGGCCCTTTTCTTGATTCCAGGCACAAAATTGTTTCCATCTGGCGGAGTAGGCTTTTCTAGTAGAAGGTCTTCTGGCCTCCAAGATGACATCCTGCACCTCCTTGGAGAGGAGAGTCTGTTGGGAAATCAAGGAATTCTCCATGCAGCTAGATTTAGGGTTTTCAGCTGGCTGTGAAGGGTTTTGTAGTTGTGCTGGGACAACAGAAGAGGGACTAGGATCCATGGTGGGGAATGTGTCAGGCTCTTCAGGAGCGGATACCAGTGTTGTCTTGGCCAGTCCGGAGCAATGAGAATAATTTTCGGCCTCTCTGCTCTGGCTTTTAATAGAACTTTGGGCAGCAGAGTAAGAGGCGGGAAGGCATAGACTGTCAATGTTGTCCAATTGAAAGAAAGTGCGTCCACTTTCCATGCCTGTGGATGACAGGTCCTTGAACAAAATTTTTTCAACTGGTAATTTCTGTGGGTAGCGAAGAGATCTATGTCTGGCTGTCCCCATGCCTGAGTTATCTTTGTGAAAACTTGAGGATGCAACTTCCATTCGTGTGGATCTGTCATATTTCTGCTTAGGTTGTCTGCCAGTGTGTTTTCCTTCCCTGGCAGAAATTGTGCCTGCAGTTGAATTTGTAATTCCAGTGCTGCGTTCCATAGGGTCATGGCTTGCCTGCACAGGGGGTATGAATGAGTTCCCCCCTGTTTGTTTATGTACCACATCACTGTGGTGTTGTCTGTCCTTATCAATAGCTGGCCTGGATGCAGTAGGTCTTTGAAGGTCATAATAGCATTTTGCACGGCTAGCATTTTCTTTTGGTTGATGTGTAGGTGCTTCTCTTTTTGGGACCATTTTCCCTGAATGCATTGATCTGTCATATGTGCTCCCCAGGCGTAGTCTGAGGCGTCTGTTGTGATGATTTGAGTTGCTTGAGGTACACAGAAAGGGAGACCTGTGTTTCTTTGGCAAGCTTGAGCCCACCACAAAAATTCCTTCTGAAGGCATGGAATGACTGGTATAATTGTTTCCAAGCTGTGGTTGTGTTGAGGCCATAAGTTTTTTAAGTACCATTGAAGTTTCCTCATATGCAGCTTTGCACATGGGATTAGTAGTATGCAAGATGCCATGAATCCCAGAGCCTGCAAGACTTTCCTTGCAGTTAGCCTGGTGAAAGTTGCCATTCTGCTGAAGTATTGAGACAGTTGCCCTTGTTTGTCTGGCGTGAGGTAGGCCATCTGGGTGGTTGTATTCAAACTGGCACCCAGGAAAATTATTTGTTGAGAGGGTATTAGTTTTGATTTCTTTTTGTTGACTGTGTATCCCAGGAAGTTCAACAGTTTTATTACAAATGCCAGGTGCTGCAGTAGTATGTCCTTGCTGTCCGCTTGGATCAGGCAGTCGTCCAAATATGGGTAGATTTGTATCCCTTGTAGTCTGCAGAAGGCGATTACTGATGCCAGGCATTTCGTAAACACTCTGGGCGCAGTAGATAAGCCAAAGGGCAATGCAGAGAATTGGTAATGGGTTGAACCTGCAAGAAATCTGAGGTATCTTCTGCAATCTTGTCTGATGGGGACATGCAGGTATGCCTCCTTGAGGTCCAATGTTACCAGCCAAGACTCCTTGCCCAGCATGGGAAGAAGCTGCTGTAATGTGAGCATCTTGAATTTTGGTACCTGTAGATATGTGTTTAGGATGGATAGGTCTAAGATAGGTCTCCAATCTTTGTCTTTCCTTGGTACCAGGAATAGTCTGGAATAAAACCCTTGACCTTGTTCTTTTGCAGGTACCTCTTGAATTGCTTTCATGTCCATGAGAGCTGAGATTTGTTTTTGTGCCTCTGCCCTTTGATTTTGTGGCAGGTTCGGCATGCCTCTCATTTTTGGAAGGGTGTGAAAGTGGAACCTGTAGCCTCTGTCTATAATGTCCAGAATCCATTTGTCTTTTGTGACAATATGCCAATTTTTCGAGAATAATGTCAATTTTCCGCCCAAAGGTGCTGCCATTAAAGCTTTGCTTGGCAGGTGTAGGGGGAAGTCATTGTGTCTGTTTTCTAAATGACTGTGATCTATCTTCTCCACCTCTTGGGGTTGGTGCTTGCCACTGTCTGGTTCTGAAAGATCCTTGAGGTTGCCCTCTACCCCTTGGGCGTCCTTTGAGGTCTGTCCGTGGCTGGAAAGGACCAATTTTTTGAAGGCCAGTTTCCGCTGAAACGTGGAGGTTGTACCTGCAGGAAATCTTTCACTGTTTGCATTGATTTCGCTTTTTCCTCCATTTTCTTTAGTACCTCCTCAGCTTTAACACCAAACAATACATCTTTTTGAAGAGGTGCATCTAATAATTTAGCTTTGACATGATCTGGTAAGGTTTGCTCTTTGAGCCAAGCATGCCTACGTATAACAGACCCCGTAACACCAGCTCTACATGAGGCCTCTAAGGCATCAAAACCACACTGCAAGGTATGCTTACCCACTTGCTCTGCACCATGCAACAAATCCTGCAACTCTTTTAAATCTGGTTGTTCTGGTTGTGTCATTTTGCTTTTCAACTGAGATAACAAAAACTGCTGATACTTCAACATATGGAACTGACAGTTTAAAGCCCTCATGGTTAAAGTGGCCGAGGTGTACACCTTTTTCGCCCACCTTTCTAAAGCTCTGGAATCTCTCTCTGAAGGTAATGGGTTTTTAGCAGTAGAGGCCTTAATTCCCTTGGGACCCTGTGAAATAGTTTCTGGGTCAGCATTATGGCTTTTATATAGGAACTGGTGAGAATCAGGAACCCGGTGATACCGGTCTGGTTTAACAGGTGCTGGAGGCAAAGAATCTGGATTAAGGCTGGCTTCTGTGTACACGTCATCCAATATATCTAAAACAGGAGGGATAGCCAGGGGCCTATGCTGGGGGAGCAGAAGAAATTCCCTGAGCCTTTTCTTGGAATCGGAGTAATCTTGGCCTTCCCAGTGAAAGTGTTCCCTCAATGTATGTAGGGTTTCACCAAAAGAGTAGTCATCAGGGGGAAGAGACCGAGGGAATAGACTCCTCTGCATCAGTCTTCGAAAGGAGAATAGGCATAATCCTGGTCATCAGAATGTTCTGAGGTAATAGAAGCTTGATCTGAGGAAGGGTAGTCTTCCTCTAATCTGGGCCTTTTGTCAGAGGGGGGTTGAGAACCCCTGATAAGAGTAATCAAATCCTCAGCCATTTTAAGCACCTGCTTTTTAGGCATGGGGCCTTGAGAGGGGGTCTGAGGACCCTGTTTTTTTGGTTTCCATGGCTGCTTTAGATTTAGTGAAAGCTTTAATAGAGAAGGTGGAAGGCCTGAAGACACCTTGAGAAATGGCAGGCCTGTCTAAATTCTGAGTTTCCCCGCCAAGAGTGGCGTCGGTATCTGCAGTAGGAATGGGGACCGAGGAGCCTGCGACCTCGGGTACTGAAGACACCGGTAATGTAGTGTCATTGGTACTCAGGGGCTGCGTAGGCACCTAGCTGAGCACTGGAGAACCGGTAGTCGGGATTAGCGTGGTCTCAGAAGTCGGTGCGGACCTCGTATGTCAGTCCTTATCTTTGCGTCTTTTGCTCAAAACTGGAGTCGAAGTATCCAACGACATAATATAATTAAGTTTTTTGCCAAAATAGTGAAGGGCGAACTCCGCCCGGCGCTTAATAGTGCGCTTGTTGAATCTAGCACAAAAACGGCAGTCCGAGACGTCGTGGTCTGGGCCTAAGCAAGGTATACAGAAAGAGTGGAAATCCTTATGCGGTATTTGCTTCCCACATGAAATGCAATTATTAACTTTGTCTGACATCGGTCTGAGGCAAGAAAAGTTTCAACGGGTACTTAGCTTTCAAGAAGACTTCGCTGAAATACTTTCAGAATCTCAGGAGCTGGCCGACCGCACTTGCAAACTGCTTCTGCTTCGGGCACCGCGCGGCAAGAAAGACTGAAGAAAATGGCGTCAGCTGCCTCTTTTATACCCCTGCCGCACTGACGTCAGGGAAGAAGCGATGACAACAGACGCCGGACCTAGACTTTGGAATTCGGCCGACCGAGGACCCGCCTGACGGCAGAATAACCCCATCTCTAATGACTGCAGCTGTATGCACGACGAACATCAGGAGGGATAGCTAAAGGCTTGTGTTGAGGAATAAGTAAGAATTCCCTAAGCCTCTTTTTGGAGTCAGAGTAATCCTGGGTTTCCCAGCAGAAATGCTCCGTAAGAGTGTGCAAACTTTCACCAAAATAAAAATCTTCTGGAGGGGAGGCAGAGGGAATGGAATCCACTGCATCAGAGTCCTCATAAGTACATAAGGGCAAATCCTGGTAATCGGAAGGAACAGAAATATCAGATTCCTAATCAGAAGGAAAATCAGTTCTAGGTCTCTTGGGGGGGGGCTGGCTTCCCCTAATTAAGGTAATAAGGTCTTCAGCCATTCTAAGCATTTGTTTTGTAGGCATATGGGCCTGAGCATGTGGTTTGGACGTTGGTTTTCTAGGCGTGGTGCGGGTTTTAGGCCTGGATGATGAAGATGGAGGCGGTTTAAAATGCAAGTCTGTATGCCTGAATACACCCTCAGAAGCCGGTGCCTGCACAGTGGCTCTGGACCCATCCAAGGTAGAGACATCCGCAGGTACCACAGTCGAAGAAGCATCTGGCAGCATACCAGACTCCGAATGGGTCTCAGTAGAGGCCTGCAAATCTGAAGTAGCGGGTATCAGGGGCTACGAAAGCGCCTGAGTACCGGCGGACTGGCGACTAGCTTAATGGAAGTACAGTCTGCAGTTCTGGACCTATGCGGCCCGTCTGCCTTTATCTTTACGGTTTTTAGGAAGATCGGTAGTCGGATGGCTTAACGAAGCCATTTCAAAGTACTGATACAGAGTACCAAAATAATTTGCTGCAAAAATAGCCCGATGATGGAATAGTTCGGGGGTTGAACAAGGCACAAAACTGACAGCGAGGTACGTCGTCGTCTGGACCCAAGCAAGGAATGCAGTACGAATGAAAATCTTTATGAGGTATTTGCTTTCCACAAGAAATGCAATTGTTAACTTTTACTGACATCGGTTGAAGCAAGAAAAAAAGATCCCCAATGGGGTACTTATGTTTTTTTTTTTTTTTTTTTGAAGACTTCAGTTCTGAAACTCGAAAATGAAAATTTCAGGAGTTGGCCGACCGGCACTTGTGAACTGCTTCTGCTTCGGGCACTGCACGGCAAGAAAGACTGATGTAATGGCGTTGGCTTCATGTTTTATACCCCTGACGTCATGGAAGAGACAGCATCCGACGCAGGAATCAAAGACTCTGTTATTCACCCAGCTGAGGGCTACCTGAAGGCAGATAACCCAAATGTGATGACTGCAACCGTGAAACATGAAGAACAGAGAGGAACTATTTGGCAGCTCGTTAGCAGGTGACAGACCGCAGGGCACGAATGACTATCAATATTAAATGCTTTTTAAAAAACGGAAGACTAACAGTCCTTAATTAACCTTGGTTAAACCAGTTTTGTTATATGAGCACTATTTGAGGAATGCCTGTTACTTGCTGTTTTCACCGACATTTTTGAGCTTTCAGAAAACTATTTTAAGTTGAATTGAGTGTGTAATTGAAAGACTGGCTTACAGTTTGGTATACAAGGAAGTTTTATTCTTTGAATTTTATTCTGATGAAGCCTCTGAGATGAAAGCGACAGGTAAGATTGTAGGTACAGCAGAAGGACACAGGAGTCCATCTGAATAGGGTCATAGTACCCCTTTTGAACCTCAGGCATTTCAGTGGATATCCACTTAAAGTGGTCTTTCATCTTAGATACTGTTTCCCCAAAGGTCAAATCCTCAGCTGGGGAGTCAGGGTCTACAGATTCTTCTGGGGAACCGTACCCCATGGGAGAAGTGATCAGGGAGGTGCGAGTCTTCTGAGGAAGAATCAGAGAAATCCTCCTCTTCTCTCCTAGCAGGGTCTGAGGTTTGAGGCCTAGGACTCAAGAGTGGAGGCAATGTACAACAAGCAAATGTCCCAAACGGATAAAACGACCAGTGGATAAATAAGGCAGAAATGTTTTTAAAAAATACACATCGGAAGTACCACAGCAAACAAATTTTAATAAAAGTAAGCGCTTTCAATGATTCACCTCTTCATCAAACATGTCTGATGTAGAGGTGAATCCTTGAAAGCACTTACTTTGATTAAAATTTGTTTGCAGTGGTACTTCTGGTGTGTTTTTTTTTATACATTTCTGTAATGCTAGCACTGCCTGCAGAGGTACGCCGTAGGGCCATAAAGGCACTGAACAAGCTTCGACTGAAAGCCTGCCTGCCAGTCAGGCATGCTTTCAGAAGGGGAAGAGATGTGCTTCTTTTTTGTTTCTTTTTGAGGGGCCTAGCTGGTGTTCCAGTAGGAGAAGGCCTTTGGTCCGGAGACTGTATGGGAGTGGTGGAATCAGACAGGCCTGCAGAAAGTGCTGGTTGCCCCCTGCATCAGAGACAGACGTCTGTAATGCCTCTACTGAACTGTGCGCTTTCCTCGGAGGTACCTGCTTCATCTTTTGTGGCACGATCACATTCCTCTGCTAGGCTGATGTTGGCCACAGGCAGAGGGAAGGATGGTAGAGACGCAGTGGTAGTTGTAGTCCGCATAGTTTTGGCCTTCTTTTTTTGCGATTTTGAAGGAACGTCGAGAGCCCTCCATCCCTAGCACTAGTTGTTTCAACCATTGATTCTCTAAATATAAGTTTAGAGCATGCAAGCGGCTACGTAGGCTTCTGGGGACGAATGCCTGACAAATAGGACAGTTCTCTTAATAGTGCTCTTTACCAAAGTAAAATAGGCACTGATAGTGAGCGTCTTTGTGGGGAATCTGCTGGCCACACTTACACTTGCCCTTTCTGGATGACATGAACAAGCAATATAATTTAAAAAATTAAGGACTGAAAGGTTCCCCAATGGGGTACTTATCTGATTTTTCAAATCAGATGTCAATGAATAGCAGGAACACCTGGCATACGACTGGTGGCTGAGAAGTTCTGAGGGCTGATGCGTGCAGACGTCACTTTTATGGCCCACATTCCCTAAGCCATGTCTGATGTCCTACGCACCACTGTGAGGCAGTGAAAAAAGTACAGTTGTGTACACTTACCATAAATGTAGATGTTAGAGTGTATTCACTGTTGCAGTCATCATACTTGGGTTATCTGCCTGCAGGTAGCCCTCAGTTGGCCCAAATACCAGAGTCTTAGTATTTCTGCGTTGAGTGCTGTCACTTCTTCCATGACGTCAGGTTGTCAGGGGTATAAAACAGGCAGCCAACGCCATTGCATCAGTTTTTCTTGCCCTAAATGTCAGTAGCCCCCAAACAGGGAGCTAGTATATGGTGGGGAACACCACCAGTAAAAAGTAAATACCAATGCCATTTAGGAATGGCCATAGAGAGGAGAGGCAGAAAGATAAAGAAAGCCAGGGGGCTGGAGGGAGGGAAACCAGGACTGTAACAGTGAATACACTCAAACATCTACATTTACGGTAATTGTACACAGCTGTACTATGTTCTTCATGTTTCACTGCTGCAGTCATCACACTTGGGTTGATTCCCAAAGCTGAGGAAGGGTGGAGGCAGTCAAGAGTGTTATGGCTGGTTAGTAGGCCTTGCAAGACTGCTGTAACAAGTCCAGCCCTGGATTTAGAAAAGATAGGTAGGTGGTAATGCTTGGTGAAGGTGTGTACAGAACTCCAGGTTGCAGTTTCCAGAATGTCCCTGGTAGGGACTCCCCTGAGAAATGCTGTAGAGGTGGAAGTAGCCCTAGTGGAATGTGGTCTGATCCCCTGTGGGGTAGGTTTTCCATGGTGCTTGTAGTAGAATGGATGCATTGTGCTATCCATTTAGAAATGGTTTGTTTTGAAATGGCCTTACACTCTGCCCCTGTAGCAAAGCTGGCTAGTAGCTGGTCAGATTTTCTGAAAGGCTTAGTCCTATCAAGGTAGAACCTGAGCTGCCTGTGCGTGTCCAAGGAGTGCAGGATCCTTTCCCCTTTAATTCTGAGGGTTGGGGAAGAAGGTTGGCAAATGGATGGATTGGTTTAGAACCACACTGGACACCACCTTAGGCATAAAGGATGGGTTAGCCCTGAGGGAAACCCTGTCAGCATGGAAAATAATGAAGGGTCCCACAGCCATTGGTGCCTGTAACTCAGACACTCTTCTTGTTGAAGTTATGGCTAAAAGCAAGGCTGTTTTCCAAGAGAGGAATTTTAACTCTGCAGAGGCGCAGGTTCAAAAGGGGAAAGAGTGAGCTTTTCCAGTACAAAGTTAAGGTCCCAGGCAGGGATGGGTGCTCTTCTAGGGGGCTTATGTTGGTAGCCCCTCACAAGAACTATTTGATGAGGGGGTGAGAAAATAGAGGAGGCTTAGTATTATAATGAACTGAGATGGCAGAGGCATGAATTTTAATGGAGGAGAAGGACAGGCCTCTGTGGAGTAGCTCTGCTAGGTAATCTAGGATTAGAGGTAAGGAAGGCACTGCTGTGTCCCTTCCCTAGAGACCGATTCCAAGAACAATATCTTTTCCACTTTTCAGCATAGGATTTCCTAGTACTAGGCCTTCTGGCTTTAGGAATGACGTCCAGCACCTGTTTGCTGAGGGTTGCTGGTGGGGTATTCAAGGGATAAGCCAGGCTGCAAGGTTTAGGGTTTGCAATTGTAGATGCAAAATCTGTCCCTCCTGGTGAGTCAGCAGGGTAGGAGTCTGGTGAAAGTGCCAGGGTGGCACTGTTGTCAGGCTGCGTAACAGTGGGTACCAGTGCTGGAGTGGCCATTCTGAGGCAATAAGAATTGCCCTTGGCCTGTCCTATTTTATCTCGAGTAGTACTCTTGAGAGAAGGGGCAGAGGGGGAAAGGCATAAATTGAGAGGTTTTCCCATTGAAAGGATAGGGCATCTACCTTCCAGGCCCTGCTGTGAGGGTTCCTGGTGCAGTATTTGCTCAACTGGTGGTTCTACGGGGGAGGCAACGACGTCCACTTCCAGTGTCCCCCACCTCTGGATCAGAAGGTTGAATGTGTTGGGCTCCAATTTCCACTTGTGTGGGTCTAGGAGATTTCTGCTTAAGTCGTCTGCCAGTGAATTTTGTTTGCCTGGCAGGAATTCAACTTGCAGATGCACTTGGTTGCTCAAGGCTGTGCTCCACAGGGCCATGGCTAACCTGCAGAGTGGGTAAGAATGGGTTCCCCCCTGCTTGTTTATGTACCACATGACTGTGGTGTTGTCTGTTTTTATAAGCAGTTGCCCTGGAAGGATTAGGTATTTGAAGGCTATCAGAGCATTCTGTACAGCTAGCACCTCTTTTTGATTGATGTGCAGGAAGATCTGCCCTAGGCTCCAGTGGCCCTGAATGGATTTGCCTGCCATGTGAGCACCCCGTGCATAGTCTGATGCATCTGTTGTCAGGGCTTGGGCGGCGAGGGGTTGAGTAAAAAGCAGTCCTTTGTTGTGGTTGCATGCTTCTGTCCACCAAAGGAACTTTGCCCTTAGCAAGGTATGATAGGAATGATCGTTTCCAGGTCCTGAGAATGTTGGCATCAAAGACTTAAGTTCCATTGAAGTTTCCTCATATGCAGTCTAGCATACAGAATTAGCAGAATACATAAGGCCATGAACCCTAGGGCTTGCAGTATTTTTCTTGCAGATAACTGGGTTCTGGTGGCCATTTGTTTGAAGTAGTTTGTCAGATAGACTTGTTTTTCTGAAGTGGGAAATGCCATCTGGAAAGTTGTGTCCAAACTTTCTCCCAGGAATACAATCTTTTGACTGGTTACCAGTTGTGATTTCTTTGCATTGATGGTGTACCCCAATGAAGTGAGAAGGCTTTTTACAAATGCCAGGTGCTAAAGTAGCAATTCTTGACTGTCCGCCTGAATTAGGCAGTCGTCCAAGTATGGGAAAATGTGGATATTTCTCTGCCTGCAATATGCAATGGCTGGAGCAAGGCACTTTGTGAATACTCTGGGTGCAGTAAATAAGCCAAAGGGAAGAGCAGAGAAAGTACAGTTTTGTACCTACCATAAATGTAGATGTCTGATAGGTATGCATCTGCAGTCATAACATATGGGTTGTCCTGCCTCAGGCAGCCCTTCGGTCGGCCGGATTCCAAAGTCTGGGTCTGGCCTCGGCTGATGTCGCACTTTCCCCGACGTCAGAGCTTCTGGGGTATAAAGGCATCAGCCGACGCCATTTTCCTCAGTGTTTCTTGCCCCAGATGCCAGGTGCCCTCTAGGAAGGCTAAATTTGGAGAAAAGTTGAAAATTCCAAATAGTAGCAAACAATATATATATATATATATACATACAAACAAATACACCATAATAGATTCCTCCAGCTAGCTGAAAGAGGGGTAAGCACCCTAGGAATACCACAGAGGGGAAGGAGGGTGGGTAATCCTGACTGCAGATGCATACCTATCGGACATCTACATTTATGGTAGGTACAAAACTGTACTGTGTCCTTCAAGGATGCATCTGCAGTCATAACATATGGGTAGAATACCATAGCCAAACTGGGGGAGGAGGTACTAAGATAAGGATGGTGTAGTTAAGATCCCCTGTAAAACTGCAGTTGCAAAACCTGCTCGGGATCTGGAGTATAAAGGTAGATTGTAATGCTTGGCAAATGTATGCACGGAGCTCCAAGTAGCAGCTTCTAAAATGTCCTTGGTAGCCACCTCGTAGGAAAGCTGTAGTGGTGGCTGTGGCTCTTGTGGAATGAGGCCTGATATTTTCAGGAGCTGTCTTTCCATGAAAAGAGTAGCAAAAACGAATGCAATTTCCTATCCATTTTGAAATTGTCTGTTTGGAAATTGCTTTTCCTTGCACTCCAGTTGCATATGCTACAAAAAGTTGGTCAGTTTTTCTGCTGGTTTTAGTTCTGTCCAGATAGTAGCGTAGTTGTCTGTGTACATCCAAGGTGTGCAATAGTCTTTCCCCCTTGTTCTGTGGGTTAGGGAAGAACGTAGGCAAATGAATAGCTTGGTTCAAGGATACCCTGGATACCACCTTTGGCATGAAAGTAGGACTGGTTCTCAGAGACGCTCTATCCTGGTGAAAAATAAGGAAAGGCTGCACTGCCATTAATGCCTGTAACTCGGATACTCTTCTTGCTGAAGTGACTGCCAGAAGGAAAGCAGTTTTCCAAGATAAGAACTGTAAGTCTGCTGATGCTGCTGGTTCAAAAGGGGGTAGTGTTAATTTTTCCAGCACAAAATTGAGATCCCATGCAGGCAGAGGGGGTCTCCTTGGAGTTTTTACATTTTTGATCCCTCTTAAAAATTGTCTGAGGAGAGGGTGAGAGAAGATAGGAGGATCCATATTGTACTCTGCTGAAATTGCTGAAGCATGAATCTTAATGGAAGAATAGGACAGGCCATTGTGGAACAGTTCTGCTAAGTATTCTAGGATGTGTGCTAGGTTTGCCAGTGTGACATCTGTACCCTTTGATGTGCTCCAAATGAGGAATCTCTTCCATTTAGCTGAGTATGTCTTCCTTGTGGAGGGTCTGCGAGCCTCCAGGATAATGTCCTTGACCCTCTGAGATGAGACGGTTTGGTTTTGTTTTAAACAATTTTCCAGGCAGTTAGCTGCAGTGTTTTCAAGTTTGGATGCAGGGTCTTGAAGTTGTTCTGCGTTAGAAGAGGCCATAGGGGTAGAGGCCATGAGTTCGCCCGAGACATGCTTCTCGGTAGCGGATACCAGTGCTGCCTTGGCCAGTCTGGAGCTATTAGTATCACCTTTGGCTGTTCCTCCCTGATCTTCAGTAGAACTTTGTACAGCAATGGGAGAGGTGGGAATGCATATACTGTTAGGGCATTCCAGCTGAAAGAGAGAGAGTCCACCCTCCAGGCTTGTGGGTGGTATATCCTTGAGCAGAATTTCTTCAGTTGGTGGTTGAGTGGGGAGGCGAACAGGTCTGTCTCTGGCATTCCCCATTTGTTTGTTATGAGTTTGAAGATGTCTGGATGCAGCATCCATTCGTGAGCATCCATGGTAGTTCTGCTTAAGCTGTCTGCAAGTGAATTCTCTTCTCCTGGTACGAATTTGGCCTGCAGCTGGATGCTGAGATTCAGGCCTAGGTTCCACAGATCCATTGCCATCCGGCATAAAGGGTAGGAATGCGTGCCTCCCTGTTTGTTTATGTACCACATGACTGTGGTATTGTCTGTCCTTATCAGCAGATGTCCTTGCTGGAGGAATGGTTTGAATGCCTCGATTGCATGCTTCACCGCCAGCATCTCCTTTAGGTTTATGTGCAAGTTTAGCTGGTCTCGAGACCATAGGCCTTGGATACACTTGTCCTCCATGTGTGCTCCCCATCCTAGGTCTGAGGCGTCCGTGGTGATGGTCTGCCTTGGTTGTGGTTTGTTGAAAGGCAACCCTCTGTTGAACTGGCAGGCCTGAGCCCACCACAAGAATTCCTTTTTCAGGCATGGAATGATTGGAATCATGGTTTCTAGACTGTGCCTGTGTTGAGACCATACATTCCTTAGGTACCATTGTAATTTCCTCATACGCAGCCTGGCATGCGGAATCAAGATTATGCAGGATGCCATGTAACCCAGGGCCTGCAGGACTTTCCTTGCAGTAAGCTGAGCTTGTCTTGTCAGAGCCATGAAGTAGTCTGGGAGTTGCTTTTGTTTTTCTTCTGTGAGAAAAGCCATCTGAGTTATTGTGTCCAGATCCGCTCCCAAAAAGGTTATCCTTTGGGATGGCACTAGTCTTGACTTCTGGATGTTGACTGTGTATCCCAAGGCCTGTAACAGGTGTATGACATTGGCCAAATCCTTTATTAGTTTTGTCTTGTTGTCTGCTTGTATTAGGCAGTCGTCCAGGTATGGGTAGATTTGAATTCCCTGAAGCCTGCAATGTGCAATTACTGATGCCAGGCATTTCGTGAATACTCTGGGCGCAGTAGATAAGCCAAAGGGCAATGCTGAGAATTGATAATGCTCTGATCCTGCAAGAAATCTGAGGTGTCTTCTGCAATCCGGTCGTATAGGGACGTGCAGGTATGCCTCCTTGAGATCTAGAGTCACCAGCCAAGACTCCTTGCCCAACATGGGAAGAAGTTGCTGTAGGGTCAGCATTTTGAATTTTGGCACAATGAGATATGTGTTTAGTGCGGACAAGTCGAGAACAGGCCTCCATTGGTTTTCTTTTCTTGGTACAAGGAATAGTCTGGAGTAATATCCTTGGCCTTGTTCCATAGATGGTACCCTTTCTATCGCTTTCATCTGAAGTAAATTGTTGATTTGTCTTAAAGCCTCTGGCTTCTGGTTTGGTGGAAGGTTTGGCATTCCGCTCCTTTTTGGTAAAGTGTGGAAGTGAAACCTGTATCCTTTGTCTATTGTTTGCAATGTCCATGTGTCTTTTGTAATGCAATGCCAGTTTTTCGAGAATAAAGCCAGCTTTCCCCAAGGTGCTTCCAGTTGTTCCCTGGTAGGCGGAATCAGAGTCAAGTCATTGTGTCTGTCCTGTGGAAGTGGTTGTAGTTGCAGCTGTGGCAGTACTCCTCTGGTTGGCAGGCTGCCATTGATGACCCCTGTAGGCACCCTTTGATTGACCTCTGCCTCTTGGGCGTCTATTCCTGCCCCTCTGTGCTCTGGAGGTGTCTGGAAAGGACCAATTCTTTGAAGGCCAGTTTCTACTGAACCTCGGAGGTTGAACCTGCAGAAAATCCTTTACTGTTTGCACAGATTTTGCTTTTTCTTCCACTTTCTTTAGAATCTCCTGTGCAGGGGAGCCAAATAAACTTTGTTTCTCCATTGGAGCATCTAGTAGTTTGGCCTTGACATGGTCTGGCAAGGATTGCTCTTTTAGCCAGGCATGCCTCCGAATTACTGCCCCAGTCATAGCTGATCTAAATGAAGCCTCCAGTGCATCATAGCCACATTTTAAGAAATGATTACTGACCTGCTGAGAGTTGTGTACCAAATCCTGAAGGGACTTGCGGTCTAAAGGTTCAGGAGAAGAAAGCTTTTTATTCAGCTGATCTAACAAATATTCCTGGTACTGTATCATATGGAATTGACAGTTTAATGCCCTGGCAGAAAGAGTAGCAGATGTATAAACCTTTTTACCCCATCTCTCTAATGCTCTTGACTCTCTTTCAGAGGGTAGGGGGTTTTTGGCAGTGGTAGCTGCAACACCTTTTGGGCCCTGAGAAATAGTTTCTGGGTCTGCAGCATGGGCTTTATACAAGTGGAAGTGAGAATCCGGGACCCTGTAATATCTGTCAGGTTTGGCAGGGGCCGGGGGGAAGAGAATAAGGGGCAGAACTGACATCATTATACGCATCAACTACAGTTAGCACAGGTGGTATGGCTAAAGGCCTATGCTGTGGCAAATGTAAAAATGTCCTTAATCTTTTTCTAGAATCAGAAAAATCCTGACCCTGCCATTGAAAGTGTTCCCTCATGGAGTGTAAAGTCTCCCCAAAGGAAAATTCTTCAGGAGGGGAGGCAGAAGGAATAGAGTCTTCTGCATCTGAATCCTCATAAGGTGAATATGGCCCTTCCTGATGGTCTGATAAATCGGATCCATCCGAGGAGTAATCAGAGGAGAGAGGTTCAGGGGGTTCAGTCCTAGGCCTTTTGTCGGGAGGAGGGTGGGAGGCCCTGTCTGGGTGAGGTTGGGAACCCCTAATCAAAGATATAAGGTCCTCAGCAAGGCTGAGAATCTGAGAACTTGAGGAAGGTCTCTGAGAAGTAGATTTGGCAGGTAAAGCTTTTGAAATTTTGGCAGCTTTAGCCCTGGAGAAGGCCTTAATAGACATAGAAGCAGGGGGCCTAGCTGCCCCACGTGCAGGAGTAGAAATGTCCAATGGAATGGTGTCAGACAATTCTTGTGCACTAGCTTCTTCGGTAGGGAATTCTGAAGCCGACTCAGCCGGGGCCGCTCTCGCCTCTGTTGTCGGAGATATGTTTTCGGCAGAAGTAAGAACCGAGGACTCTGTTTCAGCCGAAACCGAGACACTCGCGGTAGGCCTAACCGTGGTTTCAGCCAAAACCGCGGGCCGCGAGTGTCAGTCCTTTTCCTTGCATTTTTTGGCCAAATGCGTAGTCGGAGTCTCCGACGGCATTTTATATGCAAAAGCGGATCCAAAAAACTCTTCTGCAAACTCCGACCGACGTCTAAGAGTCCGTCGGTTGAAGGAGGCACAGGCTAAACAAGCTGATATGTCGTAGTCTGGGCCTAAGCAAGGAAGGCAGTAAGAATGGAAATCCTTATGAGGTATTTGTTTCCCACAAGTTAAACAATTTACTTTGTCTGACATCGGCTGAGGCAAGAAAGAGTCCCCAACGGGATACTTAGCTTTTTTAGAAGTCTTTGGTAGCTGAAATCTCTGGATCTGACCGACCGGCACTTGCGAACAGCTTCTGCTTCGGGCACCGTGCGGCAAGAAAGACTGAGGAAAATGGCGTCGGCTGATGCCTTTATACCCCAGAAGCTCTGACGTCGGGGAAAGTGCGACATCAGCCGAGGCCAGACCCAGACTTTGGAATCCGGCCGACCGAAGGGCTGCCTGAGGCAGGACAACCCATATGTTATGACTGCAGATGCATCCTTGAAGGACATCCGATGGTGCATAGAGCCTGCCCTAAAAAGTACAGTTTTGTACCTACCATAAATGTAGATGTCCGATAGACATGCAACTGCAGTCATAACATGTGGGTTGTCCTGCCTCAGGCAGCCCTCGGTCGGCCGAATTCCAAAGTCTGGGTCCGATGTCATCGCATTTCTCTCCGACGTCAGAGTGGCTGGAGTACATAAGCATCAGCCGACGCCATTTTCTTCAGTGTTTCTTGCCCCAGATGCCAGGTGCCCTCCAAGGAAGGCTGTAATCAAATTGGAAGACAAAAACAGAATTCCAAACAAATAAATGAGCAATAAAACAAATACACCATAACAGATATCCCCAGCTAAGAGTAACAGGGATAGGAGTGGACCCTAGGCATAAAGGGGTATGAAGGGAGGGAAAATCCGACTGCAGTTGCATGTCTATCGGACAGCTACATTTACGGTAGGTACAAAACTGTACTATGTCCTTCAAGAATGCAACTGCAGTCATAACATGTGGGTAGAATACCATAGCTTAGCTGGGGGAGGAGGTATGCTCTAGGAAAGAGATGGTGTGGCAATCAAACCCTGCAGGACTGCCGAAGCAAAGCCTGCTCTAGATCTGGAATATAGAGGGAGATTGTAGTGTTTGGAGAATGTATGCACGGAGCTCCATGTAGCAGCTTCTAGAATGTCCTTGGTAGGCACCCCTCTTAAGAATGCTGTAGAGGTGGCTGTAGCTCCGGTGGAATGTGGTCTCGCATTGGCTGGAACAGTCTTTCCATGAAAGGAATAACAGAATCTGATGCAATGTCCAATCCACTTAGAAATAGTCTGTTTTGAAATTGCTTTTCCTTGGACAGCAGGGGCGCAAGCTACAAAAAGTTGTTCAGACTTCCTACTGGCCTTGATTCTGTCCAGGTAGTATCAAAGTTGTCTGTGAATGTCCAAGGTATGCAAAAGTCTTTCCCCCTTATTCTCAGGATTGGGGAAGAAAGCAGGCAGATGAATGGCTTGATTTAGAGAAACCCTAGATACCACCTTTGGCATAAAAGTAGGGTTGGTCCTTAATGAAACCCTGTCTCTGTGGAAAATAATAAAGGGTGGTATTGCCATTAGGGCCTGTAGCTCCGAAACCCTTCTTGCCGAGGTAATTGCCAACAGGAAAGCCGTCTTCCATGAGAGAAATTGCAAGTCAACTGAAGCTGCGGGCTCAAAAGGAGGTAAAGTCAGTTTTTCTAATACAAAATTGAGGTCCCAGGCTGGCACTGGGGCCTTTCTTGGTGGCTTAATGTTCTTGATTCCCCTGAGGAATTGTCTTAGTAAGGGGTGAGAGAAAACAGGAGGATCAGTGTTGTATCTAGCTGAAATAGCAGATGCATGTATCTTTATGGAAGAATATGAGAGGCCGTTCTTTAACATATCTGCCAAATATTCCAAGATGAGTGGGATGTTCAACAATGATGCATCATGTCCCTTGCTGGTATTCCAATTGCTGAATCTTTTCCACTTTGCTAAGTAAACCTTTCTGGTGGATGGTCTTCGAGCCTCTGTTAGTATCCGCTGAACTTTCTTGGAGAGAGATAAGCTGAAGTTATTTATGGGATCTCCCAGGCTGTTAGCTGCAGTGTCTGAAGATTTGGATGCAGTGTTTCGAAATTGTGTTGAGTCAAAAGTAGAGGCCACTGAGGGAGGGCCCACCTCCTGGTGTGACATATGCTCCGTAGTAGTGGGTACCAGTGTTGTCTTGGCCAATCCGTAGCTATTAGGATTCCCTTGGGCTTCTCTGCTGTGATCTTTAGTAATACTGAGGTCATCAGTGGCAGAGGTGGGAATGCATAGATTGCTAGGGAGTTCCAGTTGAATGAGAGGGCATCTGTTTTCCAAGCTTTTGGATGGTATGTCATTGTGCAAAATTTTGGTAGAAGATGGTTGAGGTGAGAGGCAAATAGGTCCACTTCTGGCTTGCCCCATGTCGAAGTGAGTTGTCTGAAGGCCTTCGGATGCAACCTCCACTCGTGTGGATCTGTGAAATTCCTGCTTAGGCTGTCCGCCAACACATTGTCTTTTCCTGGAACAAACTGGGATTGTAACGATGTTTAGGCTCAGCGATTTCTCCCAAAGCTGCATTGTCAGTCTGCAAAGGGGGTAAGAGTGGGTGCCCCCCTGCTTGTTTATGTACCACATCACAATGGTGTTGTCTGTCCATATCATTAAATGGCCTTGCTGGAGTTGGTGTTGAAAAGCCTCGATGGCATGCATTACTGCCAGCATTTCCTTTTGGTTTATATGCAGATGTGTTTCCTTTGGAGACCATTGTCCTTGTATACACTTGCCTTCCATGTGCGCCCCCATCCAAGGTCTGAGGCGTCTGTAGTCATGGTCTGTGTTAGCTGTGGTTTTTTGAATGACATACCTGTGTTTTCCTGGCTCACCGAGGCCCACCATAGGAATTCCTTTTGTAGGCATGGAATGAGTGGTATGATTGTCTCCAAGTTGTTGCTGAGTTGAGACCAAATGCTTTTTAGGTACCATTGAAGCTTCCTCATGTGTAGTTTTGCTAATGGAACCAGTAAAATGCAGGATGCCATGTAACCCAGGGCCTGTAGGAATCTTCTTGCAGTCATCTGGGTGAGTTTTGCTAAACCTTTGAAGTAATGAGTTAACTTCTCTTGCTTGTCTTCTGTCAGGTAAGCCATCTGAGAGGCTGTGTCTAGTTTGGCTCCTAAGAAGATTATTTGCTGGGATGGCTGCAGTCTTGACTTTTGGAAGTTGACTGTGTATCCCAGAGCTTGAAGTAATCGTATGACATAATCCAGGTTTTTTGTCAACATCAATTTGTCGTCCGCTTGTATGAGGCAGTCGTCCAGGTACGGGTAAATTTGTATACCCTGGAGCCTGCAATGAGCAATTACTGAAGCCAGGCATTTTGTAAATACTCTGGGCGCAGTAGATAAGCCAAATGGCAATGCTGAGAATTGATAATGCTCTGGCCCTGCAAGAAATCTGAGGTATCTTCTGCAGCTGTGTCTGATAGGGACATGCAGGTATGCCTCGTTGAGGTCCAGAGTAATCAGCCATGACTCCTTGCCCAGCATGGGAAGGAGTTGTTGTAGTGTCAGCATTTTGAACTTTGGTACTATGAGAAAGGTGTTTAATGCGGACAAGTCCAGTATTGGTCTCCATTGAGATTCTTTTCTTAGAACAAGGAACAGTCTTGAGTAAAACCCCTGGTCTTGTTCTTGCTGTGGAACTCTTTCTATTGCTTTCACTCGAGTCAGCAGAGTGATTTGCTTGATAGCCTCTGCCCTCTGATTTTGTGGTAGGTTTGGCATGCCTTGTTTTCTTGGTAAGGTATGAAAATGAAACCTGTACCCTTGGTCTATAATGTCCAAAATCCATTTGTCCTTTGTTAGTCTGTGCCAGTTTTCTGCAAACAGAGATAATTTCCCGCCCAAGGGAGCTTCTAGTTGTTCCCTGGTAGGCGGTAGTAGAGGAAAGTCATTGAGTTTGTGGTTGTTGGGCAGGTGAAACCCTCGTCACTTCTTTGGTTTCCTGGCTGCCATTGTCGCCCCTGTAAGGGCCTCTGTATTGGCCTCTTCCTCGGCCACGTCTGTTCTTACCCCTTTGAAACTTTTCTGGATTAGGAAAGGACCAGTGTTTTGAAGGCCAATTCCTACTGAATCTGGGGGGTTGAACCTGGAGGAAATCTTTCACAGTCTGAACTGATTTTGCTTTTTCTTCGATGGTCTTTAACACATCCTTAGCATTTGCACCAAAAAGCTTGTTCTTTTCCAAAGGTGCATCCAGAAGTTTTGCTTTTACATGATCTGGTAGAGGTTGATCTTTTAACCAAGCATGTCTACGAATCACTGCCCCTGTCATAGCTGCCCTACATGAAGCTTCCAGTGCATCATATCCACACTGCAGGAAGTGATTGCTTACTTGCTGAGTGTTATGTACAGCTTCCTGCAAGGTCTTCCTGTCTAAAGGATCAGGAGAAGCTAATGTTTTTTGTAAGTCTTCTAAGAGATAATCCTGATATTGTAACATATGAAAAAGGCAATTTAAAGCTGTCATAGATAAGGTAGTGGATGTGTAAACCTTTTTGCCCCATCTCTCTAATGACCTCGCTTCCCTGTTGGAGGGCAAAGGATTTTTTGAGGTGGAGGCTGAAACTCCTTTAGGCCCCTGTGAAATAGTTTCCAAATCAGCAGTATGGGCCCTGAATAAATGGGAATGAGTTTCTGGGACCCTGTAATACCGGTCTGGCTTGGCTGGAGCAGGAGGAAGAGAATCAGAGATAGCACTAGAGTCAGAATACAAATCATCCAGAACATCAAGTACAGGAGGAATAGCTAAGGGCCTGTGCTGAGGCTTCTTAAGGAAAGTCCTAAGGCGTTTCCTAGAATCAGAATATTCCTGACCTTGCCACTTGAAATGTTCCCTCATGGTGTGCAGAACTTCCCCAAAAGAAATATCCTCAGGAGGGGAGGCCGAAGGGATGGAATCTTCTGCATCCGAGTTCTCATAGGTCTGGAAGAGCTCTTCCTGACTATCAGAGTGGACAGAGCCCTCAGTCATCATCTGAAGGAGTAGGGTCAGAGGGTTCAACCCATGGCCTTTTATCAGGAGGAGGCTGGGATGCTCTCTCAGGATGGGCCTGTGAACCTCTAATCATGGAAATTAAATCAGCAGCCATGGACATAATTTGTGTCTCCGGAGTCGGCTGAGGTAAGGATTTAGAAGTAATATGCTTTGTTTTGCTGGCTGCCTTAGCCCTAGTGTAGGCCTTAATAGACATGGCCATAGGAGGCCTGGCAGCTCCACGTGCAGGAGTGACCTTGTCTACAGCAATGGTCTCGGGCATTTCCTCGGTTTCGGTATCCGGAGGAAAATCTATAACTGGCGTTGGAGTAATGTCTGGAATCGGAGTCGTCGGTAATGCGGTGTCTTCGGTTCGGAGCGGTGGAGAGACCGTCTCAGAGGGAACCGGAGCACTCGCGCTAGGTTTTGGCGGAGTCGGTGGTAGACGCGGGCCAAGGATGTCAGTCCCGGTCTTTTCGCTTTTTGGGAGTTTGCGATGTCGGAAGATCCGACGGCATGGTGTAAGCAAATTTATCGCCGAAAAAATCTTCAGCGAACTCCGCCCGGCGCCTGAGAGTGCGCTTGTTGAAGCGAGCACAGGCTACACAGGCCGAGACGTCGTGGTCTGGGCCCAGGCAAGGGAGGCAGTAAGAGTGGAAATCCTTATGAGGTATTTGTTTACCACAAAAAAGACAATTGTTAACTTTTTCAGTAATTTCTGACATCGGCTGAGGCAAGAAAAGGTCCCCAACGGGGTACTTAGCTTTTTTGATGACTTCGGTATTGTAGAATACAGGAGCTGACTGACCGGCACTTGCGAACTGCTTCTGCTTCGGGCACCGCGCGGCAAGAAAGACTGGAGAAAATGGCGTCGGCTGATGCTTATGTACTCCAGCCGCTGTGACGTCGGAGAGAAATGCGACATCAGCCGACGTCGGACCCAGACTTTGGAATCCGGCCGACCGAGGGCTGCCTGAGGCAGGACAACCCACATGTTATGACTGCAGTTGCATTCTTGAAGGACATCATAGATATTTCTTGCAGGACTCCCTTATGGGGATGTGCAGATAAGCTTCTTTTAAGTCTAGAGTGACTAACCAGGCATCCTTGGCTAGCATAGGGAGAAGCTGTTGCTAAGCATCTTGAATATGTTGACCACCAGAAAGGTGTTGAGAAATGAAAGATCCAGGATTGGGTGTTAGGAAAAGTCTGGAGTAAAAACCCTGACCCCTTTGTTCTACTGGAACAGGTTGAATAGCTCTGATATTGAGCAGGGAAAGTACTTGCTTTTGAGCCTCTGCCCACTGGTTTGGAGGTAGGTCTGGCAATCCGCTTGGGGTTGGCAGTGAATGGAAGTAGAATTTGTACCCCTGGGATACAATGTTTAGGACCCATCTGTCCTGAGTAATGGACATCCAGTATTTTGCATGGAGGGAAAGTTTTCCTCCTAGGGGCACAAGTAATTGAGCAGGGCTGGGAAGGATAATTAAAAAGTCATTGTGAACTTTTTCTATAAGGTGGCGGCTTACCAATCCCTGTTTTTGGGGTGGGGGTACTCCATTGTTTAGATCTCTGCATACCCTGAGACTGTAGTCTGGGTGGCCTGTTTCCCCTGGGTCTGGTCTGAGAAGGCCTGGGAGGGGCTGGAAAGGAACAGTTTTTTGAAGGCCAATGTCTACTGAATCTAGGTGGTTGCACTTGTAAAATTCTTTGACAGTTTGCATAGATTTAGCTTTTTTTTTCATCTTTTTAAGAACTTCTGCTTTGGTGCCAAACAAACGGTCCTTATTTAAATGTGTTAATATTTGGATTTGACATGATCTGGCAAGGTTTGTTCCTTCAGCCAAGCACGCCTTCTCAGTACAGACCCAGTAACTGCAGCCCTGAAAGATGCTTCTAGGGCATCAAAGCCACACTGCAAGGTATGCTTACTAACTTGATTTGCAGACTGCATTAGCTCTTGTGAATCTTTATCTTCTGCACAATCTAGAAATAACACCATTTTTTGTTTAATTAGCTCCATAATATGTTGCTGGTACTTCAACATGATGAAACTGGCAATTCAGTGCCCTGATGGCAAGAGTTGCAGAGGTATATACCTTCTTACCTCATCTGTCTAAAGCTCTGGAATCCCTGTCTGAAGGGGTAGGAGTTTTGCCTGTACTAGCCTTAACACCTTTAGGTCCCTAGGAAATGGTCTCTGGATCCGCAGTAGGATTCTTGAAGAGAAATTTGTGAGAATCGGGTACTACGGGCCGGGGGTAATGTATCTGGAGTGAGACTGGATTCCATAAAGACATCTACAGCATCCAGGACAGGGGGTACAGCTAGAAACCTGTGCTGAGGCAACTAAAAATTCTCTGAGTCTCTTTTTGGACTGAGGGTAGTCTTGGCATTTCCAGTGGAAATGCTCTCAAAGTATGCAAAGGTTTCACCAAAAGAAAAATGCTCTGGAGGGGAGGCAGAGGGAATGGATTACTCTGCATCTGAATCCTCATAGGCTGATAAGGGTATGTCCTGATAATCATAAGGGTCAGAGTCATTGGACTCCTGGTCTGTAGAATCAGAAGGAAACTCAATTCTTTGTCTCTTAGCAAGGAAAGGCTGGCTTCCCCTAATCAGGGTAATAGGGTCTTCAGCCATTCTAAGCATTTGTTTTTGTGGCATGGGAACTTGAGCATGCACTTTGGTCGGTTTTCTAGGCATAGTGTGTACTTTGGGCCTAAGAAACTCGGTAGTTTTGGCTAAAAACGAAGCCGCCGGTTTGATTCGAACATCAGTATGACAAAATACGCACTCAAAAGCCGGTGCCTGCACAGCGGCTCCGGACCTATCCAAGGTAGAGACATCCGCAGGTTCCATAGTCGAAGAAGCATCTCGTGGCATACCAGACTCTGAATGGGTTTCAGCAGAGGCCTGCAAATCCATAGAAGAGGGCATCAGGGGCTGCAAAGGCACCTCACCGAGTACCAAAGGACGGGCGACTAGCTTAACGGAAGCGTCGTCGGCAGTTTTGGACCTGTGGGGTCTGCTTCTGTCTTTATCGTTACTTTTTTTGGAAGATCGGTAATCAGATGGCTTATCAAAGCCATTTCGGAATAAGGAGAATGAGAACAAAAGAATTTAGCGACAAAGATAGCCCGAAGAATGGTTCAGGCAATAAACAAGGCACAAAACCGACAGCGAGGGAAGTGGTCTGGGCCTAAACAGGTGACGCAGTAAGAATGAAAATCTCTGTGAGGTATTTGCTTTCCAAAGGCAAGACAATTGTTAACTTTTTCTGACATCAGTTAGAGCAAGAAAAAAGGATCCCAACGGGGTACTTAGCTTTAGAAGACTACAGGATTATAAACTCAAAAACGAAAATTTCAGGCAGTGGCCGACAGGCACTTGCGAACTGCTTCAGGCTCCTCCTCGGCAAGAAAGCCTGATGTAATGGTGTCTGCTGCCTGTTTTATATCCCTGACGTCATGGAAGAAGAAACAGTACCCAACGCAGAAATGCTAAGACTCTGGTATTCAGGCCAACTGAGGGCTACCTGCAGGCAGATAACCCAAGTGCGATGACTGCAACAGTGAAACACGAAGAACATCTTTGGAATACTGGCCAGACGTACGCAAAGGAACAGGGGTAAACCCACATGTAGAACACTGGAATAGAAGGACATCTACTGTTGCCTGGGACAGAAAGCAGTCACCAGAATGATCTTTGGATAGTCCTGAATCTTCGGAATGACCATGGAAATCAGGGGAAAGGATGGAAAAGCATACAGTGACATTCCTGCCCAAGGAAGTAAAAATGCATCTGTTTTCTACATCTCCTTTCAAGGAGTGCTTGATTGGAATTTTGACCTTTTACCAGTGCATGAATATATTATAATCAGGCATGCAAAAACAGACAGAAAAAAAGAAAACAATCTAGTGTTTGGCATCTAAGTTAATACAAATGACAGTCACATACCTTCCCCTAACAGGCCCGAACAACTGAAATATATTGAATTAACACAGCTGCATACACATTCCTTCTAATTAGGCACACAGACAAGCAAGGCAGCAGACCTCTCAACTATCCCTATTTTGAAGGAAAATCCCCACTTTTCAAACTTGATTTACTCTTGTACACGATGTTCCTAGTTTTGGAGGTATGTGTCTATATTCAGGTTTGATTTACCCCTTCACACAATTTCAAGAACCACCCTCATCACTCCTGAATATTGAAGCTGTCTAGCATACAGAAAACCATACTACATGACCAATATACTAGCGTTACCAAAAATTTAAAGAAAAGGGGCATACAAATATAGTACATTCCCTTTTTCAGAAGCAGAAATCAATGACCTTGTGTTGTAGAATTGTACAATGTGGTTCATTAAAGTCTATAGATTTTAAACTCTGATACCGTTTATTTTTCCCGTCACTTTTTTTTTTTTTTTACTATTTTTTAAATGCATTTCTTAGTACTCAACATTCTTGCTGGAAGCAGAAGTGTTATGTACTCTGGTATTCACATTTTATGCTAATTAGATGGCCAGCTCTTTTGCTAGCTGTACCTACTTTTTAAGAACCTTTGTTCCTATTTTGAATGTCGACAGGTTGAGGGGCACGTATAGCAGAATTACTACAAAATGCATCAACTTTTAAAACAGCTACAGACTACAAAAGAACACAATTACTTCAATCTTTTTTTGTTTTTCTTTATTGCATCACTTGTGACATAGGCAAATTTGCATTCATATAAAAGTAATCAAACTATATTAACACATACTTCACAAATATATTGCTACATATCCTATAACATAAACAATATTACATAAATTATGCAACTCCTGCCTTTTTTAAAGATACATCTTTACTAAGCCATCACTTACTACTCAATTATACATTTATATAAATGAAAACAAACCACACTGACGCAATCCTAGTTGCATACATGTTACACTCCTAGTTGCAAACATTATACATCACTTATAATCTATCCAATCGTTCTCACTCAAACTCTCTACTTCAATCTTGAGCATCAGAAGCTTAAAGAACACTAAAAGCAGTATTCCTAATGTCTGTGTACACTGTTTTCAGAAAAGACGGTTTAAAGAGGAGCCAAAGTCAAGGACAAATTTTAAAGAAGGAGTTGATATCACAGCAGTGCTGGGAGTACAAGAGTAAAGGGGTTCCTTCACCACATAAGGTAATGAATGACAGACTGAAAACCTTTCCAAAATGTTTTGCTCAACTTTATACATGTAAATAAATATATATTTTTAAACACAGTTAGTTACTCATAACCCAATACAAATTAACTAAAACTGATTGCCTACCTTTGGTGGATTAAAAGGATATGTTTCTGGAATTTTTATTTCTAATTGGTATCTTCCACCTAAACAAGAGAAGGAAAAGATAAATTAATCCTGGGGGTGCCAGATGCATACTGAAAATAGCTCTTTGCCACAAACTTCACTGCAATTTAAAGGGATGCCATTTAAAATAAACAATTAAAAACACTATTCCCACAACTGGGTTTTCTTTTAAATTGTGTGTGGTTTTCTGAATCAACGCAACATAGACCACCACATTTTCTTTCCATAGTGAATGCAGATGAACTGGTGGAAGGATATACTTTCTGTAGTCTCTGATGTCATGATACCCAGCAAAGAACCAAGATGAATTGCAACCACTGCTATAGAGACGAAAAGGTAATGCAAATGGCACAAGTAATCGGCAAACGTAAATGCCAAAGTTTTCATTCTTTATTAAGAAACCTGAAAATACGTGGCAAACTACTTGTACACAACGTCACAGGCTAGCTCTGTGACACTGTGATAAAGAGTTGCTACAGCAACAATAAGCTGGGTCTGAGCAGCAGAACTGGGTACTAAAACAGCTAGGTGGTGAAGATGGGACTAAGCAGCATCTATCCAAGAACCGGCCTAGGGGTGCAGGGACAAGTGTGGGAACAATGCACTCTATGAGAGACGGGGATCTATAGAAGTATGCACCTGGGTGATTTCATTTAAGAAAGTTCTTGTGGTCTACACTTGTGGACAAACCCTCATCAAAACCCTCTCTCAATAAGTCTGCCCAAGCATTTGGAACACTGTCTAGACAATTCCCATCAGTTTCTCCTGCCAGCCTGGTTGACATGGGCATACTTAGACAGTGTAGCATCTGCCTCATCTTTACTGATAACCCTCTTCTCCTAGCACATAATTCTTCCACCTGCGAGAAATGCATATACATCAGTAACCTGGAGTCCATCCTTTCTAGTGCCACAGTCAGTACTCCTAACAAACAAGAGATTTGCCAGCACAAACTAAATAAGTGTTAATTAAGTGTGATTGTTTAATGTGTTTTAGTATTTATTAGTGGTACTATGTCACCAATCTGATGAAGTCATTTCCTTGGGACGAAACCTGGGTTATTGGTGATTTCGGTGCTGCTATTTTGGAGTGTTCACTGTTTTTATGCGTTTGGAATAAACCTGTTTTTACATCTTGGGCAGTTTGGATATCGTTCATTCAGTCTATCATTGAAGTCAGTACTATCCAGTACAGTTTTTGGTTCTCAGTTGGTTCTAAATGGAGGACGGTATGCCTGCTGCTGACATTATGGGTATGCTCCAACGCATTCACGAACAGTTGGGTGAGCACACAGTTCAAATACAGAAACTGATGGAAAGGGGAAATTCTGAGCATTCACCAGTTTCAGGCAGCAGTTTGGGTCTGCCTTTAACACAATGTACACCAGAAATTGTATCTACCAACACTGTGAGGACAGGCACTAGTGGGATTGGTGATTTGGATTGTGTAGATAAGGATAAAACTAATACCATTTCGGAAAACACACAGCTACTGCAAATTAAGGCAAAATGGAAAGAAAATCAATATGAGTTCCAACAAGACAGTGTTCCTATGTTTAAAAGGAAAAATGTGCAAGTAAGAACTTTAACAGAATTAATGGTAACCTTTGAGAAAAAATTATTTAAGTTAAAGAACACATATTGAAAATAGTTATCTTAAAAGGAACATAGAATTAAAGATGGTACCTAAGGGCCTACGGGTCTGGCATTACCCCAATGGATGTGACAACAATCCGGATATGTTACATGATTTACACCAATTATTCGACGAAACTGGTATCAAAATATTGGGGTTAATGATAAAACACAACAATAAGAAAGTAGATCAACTGTTAGATGAGCTTGACGACCTAAATACCAAAATTACCAAGACTTGTTGTTTGTGCACCATTATGATGACTATGTCCATTTAATTGCAGACATTGATAAAAGCTGTGAGGCAATTTACAATAAAAAACTGTCTAAAATACGAGACATCAAAGTGTATGAGGAAGGGCGTATATATCTGTTTCAAAACAAGGAAACAGTCAGGGTTACTGAATCAGATAATCCAGCCCACCGGAGAAGGAGACGTGATGATGTCATCGAGCGTGGACAACTACCTGATAACTATTGTCGTCAAAGTGAGGAGGACCCTTTAGGAGAGGGCCTAAGGCGTTCGGAACGCTTACGGAACCAGGAAACAAGCCACGAGGATCAGCAAGCAGTTTGGATGGGAGCGCGAGCAAAAAACAAATATGCGAGTTACCAACCAAAGGGATGGACAAAAACTTCCAACAGGCAGTAAACACGCCTCATGTGATTGCTGTCACCCACAAAGGTGAAATTACATCCGTGACTGAAACACCTTGTACGCCAACTAAGGTAAACGCACTTTCCAAAACTTTTGGCGATCACGGCAATGCACTGTACTGCAATGAATTTGAATTTCTAAACAAGACAATATGTAACAGTAATGCCAACAGAACGTTTTCTTTGTTGGACACACACAATGATGCATTTAATGTTGTAGCATATAAAACAGTAAGTTTTGGTGACCATTTGACTGTAAATGGGGAAGGCAGGGGTTACTTGTTGGAAGCTCACAATGAAGTTAAGTGTCTTTTTAACTACATGAACAATGATATGCGAGACAGTATGGAAATAATGAATGTTACAATTGATGGGAACATTACCTGTGAATCTAGTTTACTGAATTTAAGTATACATTCGTTACCTAATGATCCTAATTTGCATGAAAAGTATGTAAACAGTGACAATATAGACAGCCACAAACATTCCACGAGGGTTCTTCAAGCGTTCCCGCATGGAGCAAGGGGGAGGAGAAAACAGGTGAGGGGAGAGCAGGAGAAGGGAAACCTTAAAGTAAGAAACTACCGTAACACAAAACAATTAAAGAAAGCCAAAGAAAAACTCCCTAAACAGTGCTAAAGGTCCTTACAGACTTATAGATTAAGATATTAACAAATTAAAAGATAAATTACTGATTAGAGCATTGTATACTGCAGTTGCCATATGATATACTTGAGTTATTTGATTATGATTCTTGCTTACAATGATGATAGAGGTGATCTGTATGACTACTACAGATAACACTATCTTATTTACTTTACACCTATCTGTGGAAACCGATACCTGATACTAGTCACCTGAGTATTTTAATGAATTAAGAGACAGAGATAAAAAGAATTAAGAGATGAATTAAGCAAGATAGAAGATTATCGCGAAATGCAAGACCGAAAGGCCCTGAGAAACTGTCTGTTCTATACATTGTATTATAAGGTGAACACCTGCTTGCCGTATTGATTTTATGGATACAACTAAGCGTATGACACCCTTTTGATGGTGTTTGAGCGACTTATGAAGAATGATACAAATGATACATCAGTGATGACAATAATTGTTTTGAACGAAATAGGGGCGATGGTCTGAGATGATTTAGAGCGAAGTTGAAAGTTATGTTAAGATTTGATATTATCCAACTGGAAACATCCTTTTTGAGAAATTAATAAGTTGCGGCTACCCAAGCATACAGAATTGAGGAGCTTGTCTGAAGATATGAGATCGGGGTTGGTTGGCTGACCGGTCCTCAAGATGCACCTACGCAGAATCATTGTCGAACTTCTATAATAATATGAATCAATTTTTTATGGATGTAGTTTCATTTATATGAAAATTTTTATTGAATTTAATAGACAAATTTGATGTTGATTAGAAGTGTTTATGAGATTTGCTGAATGGTATCAAGTTCAGTGAAAAACCTCTTCAGTAGACTTCAAATTTCGAAAAGACTGATGGGTAATACACTTTACCTTGAATTCAGACTAACTGATCAAGAAGCCTAAAAATTAAGAATTGGATTATATTGGGAAAAAATTTTACAAACAATATATTATATATATGCTGAAAATGATGTACTTACATAATAGGCCTCTTATTTAAACATATAGCGTTAGCATATGGTATTGGCAAGAAATAATAATGATGTTAATATTAACATTTTAAACAACATACACTTTTCAACTAATAATGATACCTTGTTAACCACCTTGTGTGTATCTATTTTTAATAGAGTTCTCAGTGAATGGGTTGAAAAATTATTTGGAAACTTTTTGAAATTTTCAACTATTCTATTCTCTATGTGTTTGATCACTTGGCTTTTATTTTTCATGACACATAAAAGTAAATTCTTACCTAATGGCTATGGTAATTTATTGGTTAGCGGAAAAAGATTGTTTGAGTTAGATAATGGAAGCATTTATGAATCCACAAGGTTTGGGGGAAGGTAGTCCAAGAGGGAAATTGACCAGTTCAGAGGAGATCTAAGGGAGATGAGTAGTAATGAGAAAAAAAGGTAAGCAGAGAAAGTGGAAAGTGGGACCCACAGCAAGAGAAATTGAAGAAGTGGAAAACTGTTTAAAGAGCTCTACTAGAGCTAGAGGGAGGTGTGAAGATCTCAGAGAGATACAGAGGGAGTTCTTTTCCTTCAAGTAAAACTTAGTGATACTACTGACATAGGTATTTCTATAAACATGAATAGAAACTTGCATAGGAGACCTAGTAGACACACACATTTTTTGACATAGGGTGAGATATCCATAAGCCGGTTGTAGCCTGCACACCTCAGCTACACACTTGAGAGATTTCAGTTTGCAAGAGAGTTATAAGGACATATTGGTTATGATTCCATATGAGATGCCAGTAGAATAATATAAGGATATGTACTAACATTAATAACACCATTCCTTGCAACACACATTTCTCAAACCTTTTTTATATTATTAGAGAACCTAACTATAACCACCTTTGGGGGAGCATTACCTGTTTCTTTTAACTGCTTTTAATTGGCACACCCTTTTTTTTGCAGTGAATAACTTTTTGGTAAAAGGAGATGAAGTAATGATGAAAATTTTTAGGAGTCTGGTATTTGGAAGAAAAGGGAGCATTTTAAAACATGAGGGAAGCCAGAAAAGAAGCCTAAGGTGCCATCATCCACTCAAGGTCATACTCAAAAGCAACTCCCTAAGTGCAACAGGGAGTGGAAACTCAGGGAAACTTAGATTAGCATAGAAACTAAACTAAATGGATCATTAAGATCTTTGTTTAATGATATATCATTTAAGGACTATAGTCAATCAGTCCTTAAAGAAGGCTCATGAGAGAATAATAAATTTTAGTTAATTTATATGATTATTATCTTTAGGTTGGTATATTTTAGGACTATTTTTATAGTATATCTATTATCCCTAAGTTTGAAATGTTATATCTTGTCATCGGTTTTAATAAAATTGTACAATCACTCCTTTTTGGATGTTTAAATGTTTTGAAAGTTTCTATATCTTGTTAACCCTCTTTCTTGGATTGGTCACACATATTTTTTATATTTTTTCTTTCACTACATTCATGTATGTCTACATAGCACCATCTAGTGGATGCGGGGTAACCTGTGATTGTGATGAAAGTTTTCCAACATTAAATGTGAAATGCTTCTTTTTTTATTATTCCTGATGATTCATTTTAAACAACATGCACTGTACTATGTACAGACTTTATATATATTTTAAATGTTGTTTTTAAAATAATGTTTTATAAGAATATTTTTATTTGAAATTGTAATTAGCTGATCGCACTATGTATGTATAAAACTGTTACTGGCTGTGAACTTTGCTATTCTGAGAAAGTAGCCTTGGAGGGTTAACATCTAATAAAGGGCGTTCCTATCCACATGTTTTAGTTTGGTGTTTATTTCTATATTAGTTTGTTGTTATATTTTAGTATATTTCAATACTATCACTATCTACTATTTAGCATTCTTTTTTTTTAGTTATGTCTGTGGAATCAACTTAATCTTTGAGGTACTGGTTATAGGCTTTTTGGTGATTTTGTTTTTTAGTTTATTGGGTTTCTACTCTGTTTTGCAAACATTCAGCGTTCCATCCGTGGCTGTTTGAGTGACAATATAGGGCCTGACATTCATATAGATCAAGAATTGGTTTCTAATTCTGATAACATTGATGTAATAACAGTGGACCAACATTCGAGTTTAGTAGATAATATATCTGAGGTAGACATAGGTCAACATCCAGATGTAGAGAGTATAGTGAATTTTTATGAGGCACTATCACAGGGGAACATCATTTCAACCATCACAGTTTACTGTGAAGGCATATTAAGTAATCCCAAAATTATAACAAACACAAAGAATGATTTCAAAGTGTATAATTATTCAAATATTGAACTTAGTACTAAACACGCTGATTTTTTGTCAAAAGGATTTAACTTTGTGCCAAGTAGAAGGGGGAATATTGTTGATTCACTAATAGATCTAAAACTCTTTACTCGAAAGATGAACCTTAAGCTGAATGCTGAGATGGACTTAATTAACAATAGTCATGGAATGGATGATAGAATATTAAAAAAATCCAGCCTTTTTAATCCTGTTATGAATCCAGATGTGGCAATTTTTGAACATATTTGTGAGTGTGAATACAGGGAACATTACAGACATAGAGAGCATGAAAGTAAATTTAATCTTACAAAAGATGAGTATAGTATATTAAAGTTTATTGGTAACAAGGATTGTATACGCATAATGAAGCCAGATAAGGGCAATGGGGTTGTGGTGGCTAACAAACAAGATTATTACAGTATTATGATGTCCATGTTGTTAGAAGAGAATTATAGTGAAGTCAGCATAAATGAAATTAACATAGCTTATCAGAGGATAGACATGGTCTTGGATGATATGGTATTCCAAGGTGAGATTATTGAAAATAAGTACGAGTTTATGCAGAACCAATATCCTGTTGTAAGTGCTATCTTTGGAATACCAAAAAATCCATAAAGGACTAAGTAATGTTAAATTTAGACCAATTGTTGACGGGAAACGTAGTAAAGTGAGTTTATCAGCCAATTTTTGGACCAAAAATTAAAGGAGGGTCTTAAAGTTACACCACATTTAGTTAAAGACTCGTGGCATTTTCTAGAAACCATTAAACACTGGGATATACCAAAAAAGTTTTATTTCGTAACTATAGACGTTTGTAATTTATTTAGTGTGATCCCACACGATGTGGGGTTAGAATGGCTGGAGGAACAGCTTTATGTTACTGGGGTCTATGAACAAGATAAAGTTAACACATATGTTAGACTAATGGAACTAGTATTAAAAAACAATTTCCTATATTTTGATGGCCTTTATTTTAAACAATCTCATGGCGTAGCTATGGGGGCAGCTTGTGCCCCCATCTACGCCAATTATATCATGGCCTATTGGGAAAGAGAGTATGTACACAAAAGTGAATATAGTCCATATATTAACACATACATGCAATTCTTGGATGACATTTTTATTGTTTGGACAGGAAACAAACTATTATTGGATAATTTTATAGATTACATTAACAACACCATATGGTTTTTGAAGTTCACACACTTAAAACACTGAGAAGATAGATTATTTGGATGTTAGTTTAATATACGACAAGAAAGAACATGGAGTAAAATCAACTATATACAGGAAACCTACCTTCTCAAACTCGTATTTACATTACGATAGTTGGCACCCTAACCATCAGAAGAAAGCCATAGTTAAAGGGCAGATGGTTCGAGTAGTACGTATGGTTAGTGATACTGTGGACTTTGAGAACGAATTAGATTTTGTAATAGGAATGTTTCTTAATAGAGGGTACCCAAATAGGTTATGTGAAGACCTGAAAAAGGAAATTGTTTTTAAAAGGAACAAGATTATGGTTCCAATTATATTATCGGATGTAGATCAGTTTGGATATTCTACCCACAATAGAAAGCAAAATGCATTTGGCAATGACACCATTTTATATATTTTAAGGTACAACAGGGACACTGAGTTTATAGTCAATATTGTTATGAAATACTGGGATATTTTTCACAAACATAAGGAGGAACAAAGGCTTTTTTTACTTAAGCCTAAATTTGTATATGAAAGGATTGGTCACTGAAAGATATTTTTGAAAGGAGTATGGCCGATGGCAAGAACATTAGTAACAAACCCAAAGGTAATTATAAGTGTGGAAGATGCACTACATGTAAACATATTTGGACATCGGGACACAAAATTTTTGTTAACAACTGTGACATTGCAATTAATGGTAATTTTGATTGTTTTACTAAAAATGTGGTGTATTTGGCCAAGTGTCAACAATGCAGGGCATTCTATGTTGGAAAAACCTGTAGAAGGTTTAGGGATAGAATAAAAGAACATATGTTAGATATACAACACAAAAAATCTGTAAATGCCCTAGCCAGACACATTATGACCAATGGTAGTCATAATTTTAAGTTTTGTGTCATACAGCAGGTGATTTTTGACCAACAAGGTAGAATCACCCAGTTCCATTTAGACATGAGCGAGCTCATCTGGCAACTTAGGCTTGACGCCTGTAATAACCCAGGCTTGAATGAATTTCTTTCAATCAAGCCCTGGCTTAAAATAAAGAATATTCAAAACATATAAATTTTTAGCCGTTAAACATCAGCAGTGTGTGAAGAGGTCATTATTTATTTTATATACACATTGAGGTAACTGCAGTTAATTTTATTGATTTTAAATCAACATCTACACATACACAATATATAATATTTTTAGAACAAACAACCAAATACACAAGTGTAGGATGACATATATCTTTTATATATATATTTTTTAGTTATGTATATTAATTTTATACACATTACAGCTAGGTTTAAGTAGTACTTATTAACCTTGTAAAGGTAAACCAATGAAGCAAATTCAGGTATTAGCTGGTGCACTTATTTAGTTTGAGTTAATCGCAAACCCTAAGTGTTAATTAAGTGTAATTGTTTAATGTGTTTTAGTATATATTAGTGGTACTATGTCACCAATCTGATGAAGTCATTTCCTTGGGACGAAACCTGGGTTATTGGTGATTTCGGTGCTGCTATTTTGGAGTGTTCACTGTTTTTATGCGTTTGGAATAAACCTGTTTTTACATCTTGGGTAGTTTGGATATCGTTCATTCAGTCTATCATTGAACACTGTGATAAAGAGTTGCTACAGCAACAATAAGCTGGGTCTGAGCAGCAGAACTGGGTACAAAAACAGCTAGGTGGTGAAGATGGGACTAAGCAGCATCTATCCAAGAACCGGCCTAGGGGTGCAGGGACAAGTGTGGGAACAATGCACTCTATGAGAGACGGGGATCTATAGAAGTATGCACCTGGGTGATTTCATTTAAGAAAGTTCTTGTGGTCTACACTTGTGGACAAACCCTCATCAAAACCCTCTCTCAATAAGTCTGCCCAAGCATTTGGAACACTGTCTAGACAATTCCCATCAGTTTCTCCTGCCAGCCTGGTTGACATGGGCATACTTAGTGTAGCAACTGCCTCATCTTTACTGATAACCCTCTTCTCCTAGCACATAATTCTTCCACCTGCGAGAAATGCATATACATCAGTAACCTGGAGTCCATCCTTTCTAGTGCCACAGTCAGTACTCCTAACAAACAAGAGATTTGCCAGCACAAAAATCACTCACATCACATGACATAGCCAAGCACAACACACACCCACTTATGCAAAGGTCCTTAATAAAAACTTAGCTAAACAAGAGACCTCCAAAACACACTCACAAACATTCCACACACAACACCAAATATCACACACAGCAGACAACACACCAATGTCTCACAAACACAACCCATAAGGCAAAACAAACCATCATAGCCCACAAGACATAACAATAAACCAAACATACTAGTCACTGGTACTCAATTGTGAGACACAGCGATGTCCCCCTCACGTTAAGTTGTCTGTATGGTGTCAGAATCCGCCACAACTAGCACACACTCAAGTCTCTCCACAAGCAAGACTCTTGTCATTCTCCATGCTGATGTGAATGACTTGAGACTTACCTCCCTGGACTATATGAAGAGACACATGATTGAACTCTGAGTATGTGTTCCAGGCAGGAAAAACCCTAGCCCTAAGCAGCATCATACCTTCACCAAGAATGATACCACCATACCAACAAAAAAATAATTGACTTCAACAACTGGTTTAGTTTCTGGTGTAATTCCAAGGGGACCCAGTATCTGTCTGCCTGGGATGACATGGTCGACAGGCCTCGATGCTTTGCCAGAGATGGGCTTCACCTGTCAACACTGGGTTTCCAGATCCTGGCCAAGGCTCTCACCTCCCCCATTGTGCCTTTTTTAGGCAATGTCCCAAAGACAAACCTTCCAACATAAAAGATCTGTTAAAAAGCAGTGAGGGCCATACTGCTTAACACTAGGTGCCTTAACCTGAAAATGGACTCAGTGGAAGCTCTCCCTGCATTGGAAGATGCTGTCTGTGCCATCATTGAAACCTGGCTCAGGGCTGCAGACAGCACCCCTGTCTTACCAGGCTATAGCTCATTCTACACATTCTGACCCCAAAATGAGGTCGGGAAGACTAAGGGTAGTGGAGTCTCTAGCTTCACTAAAGAAAGGCACACCTCCAGACTGGTTTGCCAGCATGATACACTGGAAATACTCCAGGTGCAACTGACAGTTGGGCAAGACAACCACCCAAGATCTAGCTAGCTACAGACCCCCCTCCATGACTCAGGACACTCACTCCTCTTACCTGGATCTACTTGACTCCATCAGGGTACCCCCTAACACCCTGATCCTTGGTGACTTCAACTACCCCACCAAAGATTGGGCGAACTATTCTTGCACTAATGCACTCTTCTCAAGGATTCCTTGACTTCATCAATTCTAATGCACTAGACCAGCTCGACTCATCACCCACAAAGGGAGATAACATTCTGGACTTGGTTCTCACCAACATGGGCGACCGCTGCACCACTCCCATAGTATGTTCTTTCCTGGTGAGATTAGATCGGACTATCTCATTCGAAGTTTCTATCCCCTCCCCCAGCAGTAATCAAGCTAAAAAATGTCTCAAAAGCAGACTACAACTTCCTAAGGGAGGCCCATCTGTAGCTTCACACCACCATCCCCCTCAGAGGATGAAGGCAACTATGCTGAATAGTACACCGATAAGTACCTGTACAACTGCATGGACTCAGCCATACCCAACAACTAAAACCTGCTCCTCAAGGAAACACAACCTTGTTTGGTGGAAATCATCTATCCACAGGCTTTACAACAAAAGGAAAAAACTGTTGTCCAAGGGTAAAAAAAACGAATAAGTTCCAAATTGGAAAAACTCCCTCCTTAGCCTCAAAAAGCAAATTGGATCACTAGTGAAACCTCCAAAATCAATTATGAATCGAAACTCGCCTCCAAAGCAAAGGGAAACCAAAACAAGTCTTCTTCAGTTACGTCAGGAACATCCGTGGTAAAGCCCAGTTTGTTCCGAACTAGTAGTTAACAGCATTCACTTACACTGATCCTGTTGACTTAGCCAACCTGCTAGCAGATGGGTTCAATGCAAACTTGACCCCCTTGTCCCCTCCAAAGGCCCTTTCAACATCCATGTTACTTGTCCCACACCCAACATCGCCATAGATCAAGTGTTCCAGGCCCTTTCCAAGGCAAAGAAAAAGAAGTTATGCACCTACCATAACGTTCCATTTTAGTTGCCTTCATATTGCCTTTTTTCTTGCTGGTTGGGATCGGAGCCAACTCGGCCATCTTCTATAGCTCGAGAGCCATTTACTGGCTCGAGGCTACCCCCTATCCCATGATGCCTAGCGCTAGCTACCCAGATCTCATATGTAAAAGCTAACCCCAGACATAGCCAGATAATCAACCTGTCCAAACAAACAGGTTGAGCATACCTGTCATACTCTCTAAGTCAACAGAGGAAACAAACCCGGGAACACTCAGCCAGTGAAACCAGAACTCCTCTTGATCCAATAGGACAGGGTGACGGAGGGTGGGACGCAAGAAAGAAGGCAAGATGAAGACAACTAGATGTTCGAGTGTACACCCTGCTGCAGTCATCACACTTGGGTTATCCTGTTGTCAGGCGGTCCCGCAGTCGGCCGGAATTCCAAAGTCTTGGTCCGGCGTCGGTTGCTGTCGCTTCTTCCCGGACGTCAGTGAGCCAGGGGTATATATAATGCATCCAACGCCATTTTCTTCAGTTTTTCTTGCCCCAGATGTCAGGTGCCCCCAAAAAGGTGGTCAGTAATTAGTACCAAATTAAGTAATTTTTGCACAAACACAAAATCCCTCCAGCTATAAACAAATACATCAGGAAGGTATTGTAGAGATTTAGCCAGTTAGATCACAGGGGATGGAGGGAGGGTAACCTGGACTGCAGCAGGGTGTACACTTGAACATCTACATTTATGGTAGGTACAAAACTGTACTATGGTCATCGTGTTACCCTGCTGCAGTCATCACACTTGGGTAGAATCCCAAAGCTAAGGATGGGTGGAGGAGTTATAGAGGGTTAGAGGAGGCTAGAAGGCCCTGCAGAACTGCAGTGGCGAAGCCAGCTCTGGTCTTAGAGTAAAGAGGTAAGTGATAGTGTTTGGTAAAGGTGTGTACTGAACTCCAAGTTGCAGCTTCCAAAATCTCCTTGGTTGGAACCCCCCTGAGGAAGGCTGTAGATGTAGCTGTTGCCCTGGTAGAGTGGGGGCCTAATGGTAGCAGGAACTGGTTTTCTATGATGGGTATAGCAAAAACGAATGCAATGTCCTATCCATTTATGGAAATGGTTTGTTTTGATATAGCCTTCCCTTGTGAAGCTGTAGCATTGGATACAAAGAGCTGGTCAGATTTTCTGAAAGCCTTAGTTTTATCCAAGTAGTAACGAAGTTGCCTGTGAATGTCCAAGGAGTGCAGGAGTCTTTCTCCTTTGTTCTGTGGATTTGGGAAGAAGGTGGGTAAGTGGATGGTTTGATTTAAAGCCACACTGGAAACCACCTTAGGCATGAAGGAAGGATTAGTTCGTAGAGAAACTCTGTCTTGATGGAAAATGAGGAAAGGTTCCACTGCCATTAGTGCCTGCAGCTCTGAGACTCTTCTAGCTGAAGTCATTGCTAGCAGCAGGGCAGTCTTCCATGATAGAAACTGTAGATCTGCAGAGAAATCTGGTTCAAAGGGAGGTAGCGTAAGTTTTTCCAGAACAAAATTGAGGTCCCATGTTGGTGTGGGTGCTCTCCTGGGTGGGCCTAATGTTTTTTGCCCCTCTGAGAAACTGCATTAGAACTGGATGCGAAAATAAGGGTGGATCCGTGTTGTAGTGGGCTGCAATAGCTGATGCATGGATTTTAATGAAAGAAAAAGAAAGTCCTTTGTGCAACATCGCAGTTAAATACTGTAGAATCTGAGGCATGTGAGGCTGAAGTGTGTTTTTGCCTTTAGCTTGGTTCCAGGCGCAAAACCTTTTCCATTTATCTGAATAGGCCTTCCTGGTGCTGGGCCTCCTAGCTTCCAGAATAACATCCACAACTGCTTGGGAAAGAGGAGCTGGCTGGATGCTTAGGTGATTTGCCATGCAGCCAGATTTAAGGTTTTGAGCTGGCTGTGAAGAATCTGATTGTTTTGCTGTGTGAGGCATACACAAGGTCCTTGCTTGCCTGCATAGAGGGTAGGAGTGTGTACCCCCTTGTTTATGTACCACATTACTGTGGTGTTGTCCGTCCTTATTGTAAGTTGTCCTGGATGTAATAGATTCTTGAAGGCTGTCAGAGCATTCTGTACAGCTAGCATCTCTTTTTGACTGATGTGCAGATTCCTTTGATCTGCAGTCCATATGCCTTGAACGCACTGTCCTGCCATGTGTGCCCCCCAGGCGTAGTCCGATGCATCTGTTGTCATAGTTTGCCTGGCTGGGGGCAAGGTGAAAGGCTGACCCTTGTTGAGGTGACATGCCTGTGACCACCACAGAAACTCCTGCTGTAGGCAGGGAATGAGAGATATTATTGTGTCCAAGCTGTGGCTGTGTTGAGACCATACGCTTTTTAGGTACCACTGTAATTTCCTCATATGCAGCTTCGCAAATGGAATTAGTATGCAAGATGCCATGAAGCCCAAGGCCTGCAGAATTTTTCTTGCAGGTAGTTGGGTCTTTGTTGCCATTGTTTTGAAATATTGAGTCAGCTGTAGTCGTTTGTCTGGCATCAGGTAAGCCTTCTGGGCAGTTGTATTCAAGCTGGCACCCAGGAATGTCATATTTTGTGAGGGTACTAGTTTTGATTTCTTTTCGTTTACTGTGTACCCCAGGCAACTTAGATATTTTACAAAAGCCAGATGTTGTAAGAGGATGTCCTTGCTTTCTGCTTGGATGAGGCAGTCGTCCAGGTATGGGTATATTTGAATTCCTCTTTGTCTGCAGTATGCAATTACTGCTGCCAGGCATTTTGTGAAGACCCTGGGCGCAGTAGATAAACCAAAGGGCAGTGCAGAGAATTGGTAATGGGCTGAACCTACAATGAAGCGGAGGTGTCTTCTGCAACTTTGTCTGATAGGGACATGCAGGTATGCCTCCTTGAGGTCCAACGTTACTAGCCATGCTTTCTTGCCCAGCATGGGAAGAAGCTGCTGTAGTGTTAGCATCTTGAATTTGGGTACTTGTAAGAAGGTGTTTAGAATTGAAGGGTCCAGAATTGGTCTCCAGGCATTGTCCTTTCTGGGAACTGGAAAGTGTCTTGAGTAAAATCCTTGGCCTTGCTCTCGAGTAGGTACCAGATGAATGGCTCTCATGTCCATGAGAGCTGTAATTTGTTTTTGTGCCTCTGCCCATTGATTTTGTGTCAGGTTTGGCATTCCTCTTTTCACTGGCAAGGTGTGAAAATGGAATCTGTATCCTCGTGAAATTATGTCTAGGACCCATTTGTCCTTTGTGACAATGCACCAGTTGTCTGAAAAAAGGGCAAGTTTTCCTCCCAAGGGGGCTGTCAAGAGAGTGTTGTTTGGCCAGATGAGGTGCAAGTCATTGAGTTTGCCTTCTGGTAGTCTGGGACCTGTCTTCTCCCTTCTGTGTTGCAGTGCCCCATTGTCGAGGTTTGTACTGGCCTTGTGGTTGTCCTCTGCCTCTTGGATGTCTGTATTTACCCCTCTGTGGTCTGTCAGTAGCTGGAAAGGACCAATATTTTGTTGGCCAATTTCTGCTGAAGCGAGGGGGCTGTACCTGTAGAAAATCTTTGACTGTCTGCATAGATTTTGCCTTATCCTCCATTTTCTTTAAGACTTCTGCTTTAACTCCAAAAAGAACATCCTGTTGTAAGGCAGCATCTAGACACTTTGCTTTAACATGATCAGGCAGAGTTTGTTCCTTTAACCAAGCATGCCTACGTATAACAGACCCAGTGACAGCTGCTCTGCAGGAAGCCTCCAAAGAATCAAACCCACATTGTAAAGTATGTTTGCCCACCTGTTGAGTTGCATGCAAGAGATCCTGCATTTCTTTCAATTCAGACTGCTGAGGGAGTGTGCTCATTTTATGTTTTAACTGAGACATTAGAAATTGCTGATATTTTAGCATGTGGAATTGGCAATTTAGTGCCCTCATGGCTAGAGTGGCTGAGGTGTAAACCTTTTTCCCCCACCTGTCTAGTGCTCTGGAGTCCCTTTCGGAGGGTACAGGATTTTTTGCCATAGAAGCCTTAGCCCCTTTGGGACCCTGGGAGATGGTCTCTGGATCAGTAGCAAGGCTTTTATAAAGGAATTTGTGGGAATCAGGCACTCTATAGTATCTGTCAGGTTTGGCTGGAGCAGGAGGCAAAGAATCTGGGTTCAAACAGGATTCTAAGTAAACATCATCCACAATGTCTAAAACTGGGGGGATGGCAAGTGATCTGTGCTGGGGGAGTAAAAGAAACTCTGAGACTTTTCTTTGAGTCAGAGTAGTCCTGAACTTCCCAGTGAAAATGTTCCCTCATAGTGTGTACAGTTTCCCCAAAGGAGTAGTCTTCAGGAGGAGAAGCTGAGGGAATAGAATCCTCAGCATCAGAATCTTCATAAGAGGAGAAGGAGTAATCTTGATCCTCAGAGGAGCCTGAGGAAGTAGACACTTACTCAGAGGAGGCATAATCTTCCTCTTGTCTAGGCCTTTTGTCGGGTGGGGGTTGGGAACCCCTGATTCAAGAGATCAAATCTTCAGCCATTTTGAGCATCTGTTTCTTAGGCATGGGGCCTTGAACTGGAGACTGCAGGGCAGTCTTTTTAGGTTTAATAGAAGTCTTAGTCTTAGGATACGTTTTTATAGTGAGCGTCGTCGGTCTGAAGACGCCTTCAGAAACTGAAGGTGTTTCTGCAGCAGTACCGACATCTATCAGCAGTGTCGTCGGTAGGGGCTAAACAAAATGGCTGCGTTGGCCTAGTACTTTCCGACAAGAGCTCCGAAGCAGTCTCGGGTTCCAGATCTGCTGTAGTCAGGGGCTGTGTCGGAGCCTCACTGAAGACCGGTGAACCGGAGACCGGACCAGACGAGGCCTCGGAGTCTGGCTTGGGTCTAGGCTGCCTGTCCTTATCCTTGCGTTTTTTGTGCACGCCGGTAGTCGGTTGCTCCGACGGCATAGTGTAGTTAAATTTTCTACCGAAGTAGTGTCGTGTGAAGTCAAAGCGTCTTTTAATAGTATGCTTATTAAACCTAGCACAAAAACGACAACCAGTGACGTCGTGGTCTGGGCCTAGGCAAGGTATGCAGTAAGAATGAAAATCCTTATGAGGCATTTGCTTCCCACAAGAAATACAATTGTTAACTTTTTCTGACATCGGTCTGAGGCAAGAAAAGTTTCCCCAACGGGGTACTTAGCTTTATTGAAGACTTTGGATCTGAAATTCGACTTTGAAAATTTCAGGAGTCGGCCGACGGGCACTTGCGAACTGCTTCCACTTCGGGCACCGCGCGTCAAGAAAGACTGAAGAAAATGGTGTCGGCGCATTATATATACCCCTGGCACACTGACGTCAGGGAAGAAGCAACAGCAACTGACGCCGGACCAAGACTTTGGAATTCCGGCCGACTGCATGACCGCCTGATGACAGGATAACCCAAGTGTGATGACTGCAGCAGGGTAACACGATGAACATCATGAACGTTATGGTAGGTACATAACTTCTTTATGTTAAGTTGTCTATCTCGCCTTCGTTCTTGCTGGTTGGGACAGCGTCCCTAGCACCTACAATCCTGGGTGGCTCATTGGAACAGACTCATCAGAACAGTGGAACCAAAGTCAGCTCTGCTCCTGGATACCATATCTAGCTTGTAATGAGAAATAAAGGTATGAGGATTTGCCCAAGTAGCAGCTGCACAGAGAGAATCCATGGGCAACCTTGACTGGAAGGCTACAGAGGTGGCCAAAGCCCTAGTAGAATGACCTTTCGGTTTGATAGGCAACTCAGTTTCTCAATTGATAAATGAAAGTAATAATGTGAGATAACCACCTGGATAAGGTCACTCTGGAAACTGGAAGACCTTGTTTGCCCAGAGCACAGGAAAGGAATAGTTGCTCCGACTTCCTTATGTCCTTTGTCCTATGCAGGTAAAAACGCAGTTGTCTGTGAACATCTAACTGATGTAATTTGTATTCTCCCTTGTTGGTGTGGTTGGGAAAAAACACAGGTAGGTCTGTAGATTGGTTTAAATTATTTTCAGAACAGACTTTCGGAAGGAGAGAGGGATCGGTCCTCAGAGCAACTCTGTCCTTATGAAAAACTAAGTATGGAGGATGGACACACAGTGCCTGAAGTTCAGAGACGCATCTGGTTGAAGTAATAGCTACCAGAAAGAGTTTTCCAAGACAGAATCTTAATGGAGCAGGACGCTGCAGGTTCAAAAGGGGGCAAAATTAAGGAGGTTAGTACCAAATTTAGGTCCTAAGGAGGAGGGGGATCTCTCACTGGGGGTCTAAGGAGAGTAGTCCCTCTTAGTAAAGCTTTACATAGCTTATAGGGCATGATGTTTGCATTAGAGAAACCAACATGAAAGTTTGAAATGGCAGCTAATTGAACCCAGATTGTAGCAGAAGTGGACACAGAATGAAAAAGTTCTGCTAGGAACTCCAAGATTTCGTGGACTGGGGCTGAAAGGGGATCTATGTTCCTAGCCTCTGCCCAACAAGAAAAATGTTTCCATTTGCTAGCATAAGTCCTTCTAGTGGTGGACTTGTGCGAGGAAACAATTTCACGTACGGCCGGGGAAATGCTGGGAAGCCTGGCTAAGGTTGAAAGTGGAGCAACCAAACTGTGAGCTGGAGTGTTCGGAGGGATTGATGCAGCCCGCTTGATTGATGAATCAGCAGGTCTGGAACCAGAGTCCAGGGCTGATCGAGAAGATAATAGTGCAGGAATGGAAACCATATCTGTCGAGGCCAGTAGGGGGCAATGAGGATCATTTTGCAACCCAACGATATTGCTTTCTGTATGAGTTTCGGTATCAGGGGAAACGGAGGGAAGGCATAAAGAAGTCCCTGAGGCCAATCGTGGACTAGAGCATCTCTGGGTGTGTGACATGGAAGCGGAAGAAGGGAGAAGTAGTTGCTGCATTTGCTGTTGAAGGGTGTGGCAAAAAGATCGTAGCAAGGCTGTCCCCATTTGTGGAAGATAAGATCCGCAACTTCCTGATTCAGAGACCACTCATGAAGCATGAGGATAGCTCTGCTGAGCCTGTCCGCTATGACGTTGGACTTCCCAGTGATGTGTATCGCAATCAGAAAACGTTGGGAGGAAATCGCCCACTGCCACAGTCTGAGTGCTTCTCGACACAGGGGGTAGGGACCTGGTTCCGCCCTGCTTGTTAATGTACCACACCACTGACATGTTGTCTGTTTGAATTGCAATGGTCTCGGAAGGAAGGGAGGGAGTCTTGAAGATCTTGCAATGCTAGGAGCACGGCTCTCATTTCTAGGACGTTTATGTGCAGATGGTACTTGTGAGGTTGCCAAGTGCCTTGGACTGTCCTGCCCAGATAATACCCCCCACCCTATCAGGGAGACGTCTGTGGTCACTGTGGCTACTGGAGGGGGTTGAATGAAGGGTCTGCCCTGAGTCATTAGTTGGGAGACCATCCACCATGAAAGGTGCCTTTTGCTTGCTTCTTTAACCAGGATCATGTGAGACATGAGCAGCTCTTGGAAAGACCACTATGCGAACAGAAGCCACTAAAGGATCTTCATGTGAAAGCGGGCCAGTGGGATTAGAAGAATTGCCGCTGCCATGGAACCTAGAGTTTGAAGGACAATCTGACTTGGATCCTTTTGCTCTGCATCAGAATTTGCACTTACTGGCGAATTAAAGATACCCTGTCTGGCGGAAGCTTTGAGGACATGTTTCTTGTGTTTATATAGGTGATAAACTGACAGGGCAACAAGGCAGATTTTTCAAAGCTTATTGTGATGCCTAGCTGGGGAGCAGATTGTGATTGTGTAGTCCCCGTCTTGTAGAAGTTGATGCCTGGTAGTAGCAGTGAGGAGCCAGTCGTCTAGATATGGAAACACCTGGAATCCTTGAGTCTCAGGTGAGCCGTGATCACTGCCATACATTTGGTGAACACCCTGGGGACTGTGGTGAGACCAAAGGGCAGGGCTCTGAACTGATAATGACTGGCTCCCAGCCGGAAGCGAAGGAATCTCCTGGAGCGCCTGTCCATTTTGATGTGATAGTACACATCCTGAAGATCTATGGAGCACATTAAATTGTTCTGATCCAGAAAGGGTAGAATGGACTGTAGCGTGACCATTCGAAACTTTGTTCTTTGAACAGACTTGTTTAGTCTGCTGAGATCCAGAAACGGTCTCCAGTCCCCTGTCTTTTTTGGTACCAAAAAGAACCTTGCGTATGTTCTGGATCCATGTTGGTCTGCCGGGACTTCCTGGATGACTCTTTTTTCTAGCAGTTTTGAAACTTCTATGACTGCTTGGTCCCTCAAATTGGGTGGAACATCTGGGAGGGATTTGCTTGAAGGTAAGGGGCGTTTGAGAGAAAGGGATTTTGTAACCTCCAGATATAACGGACTGTACCCATTTGTCTTGCATAAAACTTTGCTAGGCTTTTGGGTACAGTGAAAGTCTTCCCCCGACTGCCTCCAGAGACAGGCAGCCGGACAACCCTTCAGGGATGCTGGAAGGGCTTCTCAGAGAAGGATTCTCTGCTGCCCTGGTTCTGCGGACCCCCTCTGTCACGAGGGCGGCATCTGTTGTTGTTTCCTCCTCTGCCCCTGGAGGAAAAATTGCTACGTGTGTCAGGCAGGGCTCCCTTGGATTTTCTGAACCACATTTTACCACTCTTCTGACCCTTGGGGTATGGTCTGGAAGGAGTGGAAAAACGGACTCCCATGGCAGAGAGAGTCTTGCCTTCTTGCTCACACCTAGTCAAAGTGTCTTTCACCTGTGGTCCTTCTTGCTCACACCTAGTCAAAGTGTCTTTCACCTGTGGTCCAAAAAGAAAGGAATCAAAGGGGGTGTTGGTGAATGACGCTCTAAAGGGTTCCACAAAATTACACAGTCGCATCCATGCACGTCTCCTAAGGGCCACGCCTGTACCTGTGGCTCTACTTGCACCATCGGCTGCATAGGAAATGAGCCTCATGGAGGAGTTGACTACAGAATTAAGGGTCGCCAGCTGGGAAGCCACTTTAGCTTGAGCCCCTTCAGCTGATGGATCTTGAAGGGTATCTCAGAGCTCTTTAAGGAGATCCCTCTGAAGCCGGGTAAAATGACATAAGTAATTCAGTGACCTCATAGAAAAGGTCGCTGAAGCAAACATTCACTTCTCGTATCTATCCATAGTCCTAGACTCCTTGTTAGGAGGATGGAGAGACGAAGAAGTTTCCGCTAACTCCTTTCTAGTGGCTGCTGCTACCACCATGGCATCCACAGGAACACCTTTGCTAAGGAACTGCTTATCAAGGGGTGCAGTGATAAACTTGCTAGGTCTCCTCGGGGTTGGTTCCACTGTATCTGGGGCTGACCAAGCCTTTCGAGCCACCACAGACATGAGTGGATCGAAAGGCGGAGAAACCCAGGAGGTGGAAGGTCGGGAATTGAACGTATCCAGGAATACACACTCATCCTCGGTAGGGGCTAGGGGATTCCAGTTCCCCCTCTGCTTAAGCATTTCAAGGATGTCCGAAAAGGAAACACCTTCAGATGGGAATCTCGGGGACCCTTCCAATCATCTAAGTCTGTATCCGAAGTGACAGACTCTGGGGAGTCAGTGTGCTTCCTCTTGCACTTCTTATGAGAGGGCTCCTCTGAATGATCAGGGGAGGCCTCGGAAGAAGAGAAACACCCAACGGGGTGCCCTAGAGAGCCGGTTCCCCATGCTTGGGGTCTGGTGGAGGAGCAGAGGTTGTCGCAGGTACTAGATAGGACAGAGCCGGTGGGGTCGATCGTGGAGCTGACTCAGAGGCCAGCACGCTCCTCATGACATCAAAGGCGTCCCTGCCATGATGCAGAGAAGGATCCGGTTCCAAGGAAATTGGAATCCCTCTCTGCCCCGAGGGAGACGGCTCAGAGGCCGATATAGGAGCTGATCTCACCTGCACCGAAGCTCCAAGAGGGAGAGCGGGGTCAGAAGGGGGTCCGATGCCACTCGCCCCCTCGGAGCCGACGAGGGAGCCTTGGCACCCAGATCCCTCGACGGACGGTGCCATCGAGGGAATCTGAGCAGACGATGGAACCGAAGGAGAAATAGTTATTGGAGCTGATGGTTCCACGACTCTAATCCCAACCAACTCTGGCTCCGAGCTCAAAGGAGTCAGAGAAGGAACATCGATAGAAATGGACGGAGCAGACACCTGCTGACGAGGGCTGGACAAGATCTTGGCAAGTGCCTGCGACTTCAGCAACCTACTGACCACTCTCTCCACATCGTGATCAGAGAGCCCAGAGGACCGATAGGAGTGGGAAGATCTGTGACTGTGCTCACTCTGAAGCAGGGGAGACAGAGGAGCTGAATGCATGGACTCCAGGGAAGGGGACCTTAACCTTTTGTGGCTCCGCGACTGCTCAGAAGATACTGAAGGAGCCGACAGGGAGATAGTCTCATCGGTTCCGGCCAGAACTGAAGTAGCAGGTAAAGTTTGAACCAATGACGGCTCCGAGCTTGGATCCGAAGATTTGGTAGGTTTGGGGGATTTCTCAGGCTGAGTCTTGGCCGGTGAATCCTGGGGCTTTAAAAGACCCCCGAGAATAAGCTTATTCTTACTCTCCTGCAGAACTCTTGGACTAAATGCATGGCATATAGAACAAGAGTCCTGCAGGTGCACTGCGCCTAAGCAATAGACGCAAGAAGTGTGCCCATCTGTCAGAGACATTTTCTGACAGCATGAGTCACACTTCTTGAATCCAGACACCTTGGATTCTTTAAACATATCCAAGAAAATATCTCAAGAGATACTACACTGATCTTAGACAAAAGGCAGATAAGCGAAAACGAAACACCACAACACAATATCAGCAGAGGGAAAAAAAAAACACACAGTATACTACAGCTAAAGCTTTTTTTTTTTTTTTTTTTTAAAAATAGGAAGCCTCTAACAAACGGCTACCTAAAAGGGTAGAGAGGGGGGGAGGGGAAGAACTCTCTAAATTAAACTAGTTCTAAAGGGGGGGAAAGGAACTACAACACACTAAACTAATGACAATAGAATAAGACTAAGTGTCAACTATTGACTCTTAAGAAAAAAGCTATTTCTGAAGAAAAAAAGTTCTATAATAAACTTATACAAGCCTGAGCCAGTAAGGCGACACCTCGCAGCTGAAGCGGCAAACAAGATCTGGGCAGGTAATGCTAGGCATCATGGGATAGGGGGTAGCCTCAAGCCAGTAAACAGCTCTCGAGCTATAGAAGATGGCAGAGTCAGAGCAGAGGATCGGCTCTTATCCCAACCAGCAAGAACGAAGGCGAGATAGACAACTTAACATCACAGCTTCCATGGAACCTGATGGTATCCCAAGATGTATTCTCCACTACCTCCAGCAAGAAAGTACAGTTGTGTACACTTAGCAAAAATGTAGATGTTAGAGTGAATTCACTGTTGCAGTCAGCACACTTGGGTTATCCTGCCAGGGGTAGTCCTCAGTTGGACCGAATACCACAGGCTTAGTACTTCTGTGTCAGTTGCTGCCTCTCCAGGACTGACGTCAGGTAGTCAGTGGTATAAAATCAGGCAGCTGACGCCATTACATAAGTTTTTCTTGCCCCAACTGTCAGGAGCCCCTAAATAGGGAGCTAGGTTATGGTGGAAGAACACCACCAGTAGAAAGCAAATACCAAAAATTCCCTGTAAGGAGAGAGAGACAGAGACAAGGGGGATGGAGGGTGGGAAACCAGGACTGCAAGAGTGAATACACAAGCATCTACATGTGGAAGACTGTGGTGGCAAAGCATGCCCTGGATTTTGCAGAAGATAGGCAGGTGGTAATGCTTGGTGAAAATATGAACAGAAGTCCATGTTGCAGCCTCCAGGATGTCACTGTTGGGGACCCCTCTTAGAAAAGCTGCAGAGGTGGAGGTTGCCCTGGTGGAATGCGTCCTGATCCCCTTTGGGGGTGGTTTCCCGTGCTGTTTGTAGCAGAAATGGATGCAGTGTGCTATCCATTTGGAGATTGTTTGGATAAGGCCTTGCCCTCTGCCCCTGCTGCGAAGCTGACTAGTAATTGGTCAGTTTTTCTAAAAGATTTAGTCCTATCCATCAATGTCCTGGCATATGTATTTCATTTGCAACAGTTTAATGTATGACACTGTAATGCAATAATGTGTGGTACTGATGAATGTAATGTGTGGCACTGTAATGCAGTAATCTGTGATACTGATGAATGTATTTCTATATGCATTTTATAAGTAGAATTTCTATTTTCTGTTGGAGCTTTTCTCCTGGGGCCTCCGCTGAAAATGGGCATTTGTAGCCCAGTCGGACAAACCCGGCCAACAAATACAAAATAACTAATAATAATAATAATAATAATAATAATAATAATATAGATAGTTTGTTTGCTTAGGCTGGCAGCTTCAGGAGAGGTCAGGGAATAAGCCAGGCTCAGGGTCTGCAATTGTGGATGCATGCATTCTTCTGGGTCAGGAGTGTTGGGATCTGAGGTAGGCACCATGGTGGCAGGGGTGACAGGCTGTGCAGCAATGGGTACCAGTGCTGGCATGGCCAGTCTGGGGAAATCAAGACTGCCCTTGGATTTTCCTCCCTTATTTTGAGAAGTACCCTTGAAATGAGTGGTAGAGGGTGAAATGCATAGATCGAGAGGTTTACCTGTTAGAAGAATAGAGCATCCACTTTCCAGGGCTTGCTGTGAGGTTCCCTGGTGCAGAATTTGCCGAGCTGATTGGAGTGGGAAGCAAAGAGGTCCACCTTCGGGGTGCCCCATTTCTGGGTTACAAGGTTGAAAGTTTTGTGGTATAGCTGCCACTCGTGTGGGTCTAGCAGGTTCCTGCTTAAGTTGTCTGCCAGAGAATTTAGGGAGCCTGGCAGGAATTGCGCTAGCAGATGTATTTGCATGGCTGAGGCCGTGTGCCAAAGGGTCATGGCGAGCCTGCAATAGAGGATAAGAGCGAGACCCTCCTTGCTTGATGATATACCACACCCTATAGTGTCTTTTTAAGGCAAAGTTCAAATGACAAATTCAACACCTTAACAGGAACAGGCAAGCAAAAAAGTACAGTTGTGTACACTTACCATAAATGTAGATGTTCGAGTGTATTCACTGTTGCAGTCATTACATTTGGGTAATCAGCTGGCAGGTTGCCCTCAGTCGGCCTGAATTCCAAAGTCTTGGGTCCTGAGTCGGTTGCGGTCTTCTCTTCCATAACGTCAGGGGTATAAAACATGCAGCCGACGCCATTTTCTTTAGTTTTTCTTGCCCCCAATGTCAGGTGCCCCCAAAAAGGTAGCAATATTATTATATGTATATATATATATATATATATATATATATATATATATATATATATGAGTAGAATCCAAATAGCAGATAGTCAGCAACTGAAAACACTTGTAAAAACCAAATGACGTCAAACTAACTTCCAAGTAGAAATTTAATAAAACAAGCAGGACAAAACGTAAGCGCTTTCACGGACTCCAGTCCGCTTCCTCAGACGTTAACGTCTATTTGGATTCTACTCATCTATTCAAGGGTTTCTGTGGTTTCGTTTTATATACATATACATACACACATATATATATATATGTGTATATATATATATATGTATGTATATATATATATATATATATATATATATATATATATATATATATATATATATATATATATATGTATATATGTATATATGTATGTATATATGTATATATATATATATATATATATGTATATATATGTATATATATATATATATGTATATATATATATATATATATATATATATATATATATATATATATATATATATATATATATATATATATATATATATATATATATATATATATATATATATATATATATATATATATATAAATTTATATACATGCATCAATATAAACTTTACCTTCATCTACAAGCAAATAAATCACATAGGTTGTAGAAGATAGGGAAGGAAAGATAAACTGTAGAATAACAGGGGGAATGGCGGGAGGGTAACCTGTTCTGCAACAGTGAATACATTCAAACATCTACATTTATGGTTAAGTGTACACAACTGTATGTTCATCGTGTTTCACTGCTGCACTCATTACATTTGGGTAGAATCCCAAAGCTATGGTTGGGAAGCTGGAGCTAAACAGCATTATGTGCGGCTATAAGGCCCTGCAGCACTGCAGTGGCAAAGCCTACCCTGGACTTAGAGAGGCAAATGGTAATGCTTTGTACAGGTGTGAACAGCACTCCAAGTAGCAGCCTCTAGAATGTCTTCGGTTGGTACTCCTCTGTGAAAGACTGCTGAAGTAGCTGCAGCTCTGGTGGAATGAGACCCAATGCCCTTGGGCACAGGTTTACCATGGTGTGAGTAGCAGAAACGGATGCAGTGGCTTATCCACTTTGAAATTGTCTGCTTTGAGATAGCCTTTCCTTCTGATCCTGCAGCATATGACACTAGTAATTGCTCAGTTTTTCTTAGAGCTTTTGTCCTGCTCAAGTAGAATCTTAGCTGTCTGTGTTATGTCCAAGGAATGCAGAATTCTCTCTCCTTTGTTCTGCGGATTTGGATAAAAAGTTGGCAGATGAATTGTTTGGTTAAGAGCCACACTGGAAACCACCTTAGGCATAAAAGTAGGATTTGTGAGACACCCTGTCTGGGTAAAATATGATAAAAGGCTCTACAGCCATGAGGGCCTGTAGCTCTGAAACCCTTCTTGCTGAAGTAATTGATAGTAGCAGAGCTGTCTTCCATGATAAGAACTCTACATCAGCGGTAGCGGCTGGTTCAAATAGAGGCAGGGTGAGCTTTTCCAACACATAATTGAGTTCCCATGCAGGTAATGGTGATCTTCTAGGAGGTCTTAGGTTTTTGGCTCCTCTAAGATACTGCTTTAGTAAGGGATGAGAAAAGATTGGTGGCTCTGTATTGTAATGAGCAGAAATGGCAGAGGCATAGATTTTGATTGATGAGAAAGATAGGCCTTTGTCAAGCATCTCATTTAAGTATTTTGAGGAATATGTGGTTCTGCTGCATCAGTTCCTTGTGCTTGATTCCAAGCATAAAATCTCTTCCATTTGTCAGCATAAGATTTTCTAGTACTAAGCCTCCTGGCTTCCAAAATGACATCCATTACAGCTTTACTGAGAGATGTCGTTGGTATGATTACATGATTAGCCATGCTGCCAGGTTCAGAGTCTGTAGTTGATTCTGCAGTATCGGTTTGTTTTGCTGGGACAGTAGTTGTGGTCCTTGAGGCAAGGTCCAAGCTGGGTATTTAGATAAGTTCCTTAGGACTGGGTACCAGTACTGGCAGGCCAGTCTGGTGCAATTAATATCTTTGGCTTCTCTTGTCTGACTTTTAGGAGGACCTTGGGTACAAGAGGCAGAGGAGGAAAGGTGTAAACTGACAGTTTTTTCCAACTGAAAGATAGGGCGTCCACTTTCCATGCTTGTCTGTGATAAGTCCTTGTGCAGAATCTTTTCAGTTGATAATTTTGAGGAGAAGCAAATAGATCTATGTCTGGGCTCCCCCATTTCTCTTTTATCATGCTGAATACTTCTGGATTTAGTTTCCACTCATGAGGATCCATAAGGTTTCTACTTAAATTGTCTGCCAGTGTTGTTTTCCTGGCAGGAATTGCGCTTCAAGATTTATCTGGTAGGTCAAAGCTGTGTCCCACAGTGCCATGGCTAATCTGCAAAGGGGGTATGAGTGTGTGCCCCCTTGCTTGTTTATGTACCACATGACTGTGGTGTTGTCCGTCTTTATCAGTAGTTGTCCTGGATGAAGCAAGTCCTTGAATGCTGTTAGGGCATTTTGAACAGCCAACATCTCTTTTTCGTTGATATGTAGATGCATTTGATTTGGTGCCTATACGCCCTGAATGCATCTTCCTGCCATGTGGGCCCCCCTGGCATAATCTGATGGGTCTGTTAAGGTTTGGCTGGCAGGGGGTAGAGTGAAGGGCTGTCCCATGTTTTGGTGACAGGCCTTTGCCCACCATACAAACTCCTGTTGCAGGCAGGGGATGAGAGGGATCATTGTTTCCAGACTGTGTGAATGCTGACTCCATAAACTTTTAAGGTACCACTGAAGTTTCCTCATATGCAGTCTTGCATATGGAATTAGTGGGATGAAGGATGCTATGAAGCCCAGAACCTGCAGAATTTGTCTTGCAGAAGACTGGGTTTTTGTTGCCATCAGTTTGAAGTAAGTAGTCAGTTGCCTTTGTTTGTCTGGCGTGAGGTAAGCCATCTGGGCAGTTGTATGCAAGCTTGCACCCAGGAATGTTATCTTTTGAGAGGGTACCAGTTGTGAATTTTCATTTATTGTGTACCCTAGGCATGCTAGAAGCCTTTTCACAAACGCCAAGTGTCGTAGAAAGAAAGTCCTTGTTCTCTGCTTGAATGAGACAGTCGTCCAAGTAAGAACATATTTGAATACTTTTTTGTCTGCTAAATGCAATTACTGGTGCCAGACACTTTGTGAAGACCCAGGGCGCAGTAGATAAGCCAAAGGGCAGTGCAGAGAATTGGTAATGCATTAAGGCAGCCTTGAATCTGAGGTATCTTCTGCACGACTGTCTTACTGGGACATGCCGGTATGCCTCTTTCAAATCTAAAGTCACCAGCCAAGCATTCTTGCCCAGCATGGGCAGAAGCTGTTGCAAAGTGAGCATTTTGAATTTTGAAATGTCCAGGTATGTGTTCAAAATCAATAAATCCAGTATTGGCCGCCAGGCCTTGTCCTTTCTGGGTACCAAGAACAATCTTGAGTAAAAACCTTGTCTTTTTCCTGTTCTGGTACTATCTGAATGGCCCCCATATCCATGAGGGACGTAACCTGTTTCTGTGCCTCTGCCCATTGTTTTTTTTGGCAGGTCTGGCCAACCACTTGTCATTGGCAGAGTGTGGAAATGGAATCTGTATCCCTGTGACACGATGTTCAGTACCCACTTGTCCTGTGTTATTAACTGCCAATTTGGAGCAAAAAATGCTAATTTTCCCCCTATGGGTGCTGCCAAAGGATAAGTGCTTGGTGTAGGCAGAGGGAAGTCATTGGGATTGCTTTCTGTAGGTTTGTGCTTTATCTCCTCCAGATTTGGAGGTGTATGCGCCCCATTGCTTTGACCTGTATGAGTCTTGAGCCTTGTACCTGGAACCCTTAGGGCATCTGGATTTGCCCCTTTGAGCACTGTCTAACAAAGGAAATGACCAATTTTTTGTAGGCCAGTGTCTACTGAATCTAGGTAGCTGCACTTGCAAGAAATCTTTAACAGTTTGCATAGACTTAGCTTTGTCTTCCATTTTCTTTAAAACCTCTTCTGCCTCAATACCAAACAGAGAATCATGCTGTAAAGGTGCATCTAGCAATTTAGCTTTAACATGATCAGGCAAATTTTGTTCCTTTAACCAGGCATGCCTCCCAATCACAGATCCAGTAACTGCGGCCATGCAGGAGGCCTCTAAAGAATCAAAACCACATTGCAAAGTATGCTTTCCAACTTGTTCAGCTGCATGTAATAATTCCTGCAATTCCTTATTTTCTGCACATTCTGAAATCGACATTTTCTGTTTCAGCAATCCCATAACATGTTGTTGGTACTTAAGCATATGAAATAGAAAAGGCCCTGATTGCCAAAGTTGCAGATGTATAAACATTTTTTCCCCATCTGTCCACCGCCCTGGAATCTCTGCCGGAGAGGGTAGGGTTTTTTGCTGTTGAGGCCTTAACTCCCTTAGGGCCCTGTGAAATAGTTTCAGGATCAGCAGCAGGGTTTCTAAATAAAAATTTGAGAGAGTCAGGGACACTAATACCTGTCAGGCTTACTGTGAGCCAGAGGTAGAGTCAGGGGTCAGGCTTGACTCCGAAAAAACATCCACAGTGTCTAACACAGGGGGAATGGCTAACGGCTTGTGTTGAAGGAGGAGGAGGAAATCCCTGAGCCTCTTTTTTGATTCTGAGAAGTCTTGACTCTCCCAGTAAAAATGCTCCCTCAAAGTATGCAAGGTTTCTCCAAATGAATAATCCTCAGGAGGAGATGCAGATGGAATAGACTCCTCAGCATCAAAATCCTCATTGGGAGGTAAAGATAATTCCTGATCAGAAGAGGAATCAGAAGAAATAGAAACTTGATCTGAAGATTCATAGTCAGGGTCTTGCCTAGGCCTCTTATCTGGAGGGGGGATGGGTACCCCTGATCAAGGTAATAAGGTCTTCAGCCATTTTGATCATCTGCTTTTTAGGCAAAGAGGCCTGTGCACGTGGCTCAGGAGTCGGTTTTTTAATTTTAGAAGGTGTCTTTGCCTTTGGTTTTGCAGCTTTCGTCGGTTTGATGTAAAAATTTTGATGTCTGAATACACCCTCAGAAGTCAGTGCCTGCTCAGCAGCTCCAGTCCCATCTGAGGGAGATACATCCATCAGTCCAATACCTTGAGTATCTTGCGGCATGCCGGACTCCACATGGGTGTCGGTAGTGGCCTGTGACTCTAAGGTAGTGGGTATCCGGGGCTACGAAAGCGCCTCACTGAGTAATGGCGAACCGGCGGCTAGCTTAGAAGTTTCGTCGTCTGTTTTGGATCTCAACTGCCTTTCTCTGTCCTTTTCTTTGTGTTATGTACTCCGGTAGTCGGACTGCTATCCGATGACATCTCTGGGTAGTTAAATCTGTTTCCAAAATACTTAGATGCAAAAATATACCGACGCTTAATAGTGCGTTGGTTAAATCTAGCACATAACCGACAGCCAGGCAACGTTGTGATCAGGGCCTAGGCAAGGGATACAGTATAAATGGAAATCCTTATGAGGTATATACCGACGCTTAATAGTGCGTTGGTTAAATCTAGCACATAACCGAAAGCCAGGCAACGTTATGATCAGGGCCTAGGCAAGAGATACAGTATAAATGGAAATCCTTATGAGGTATTTGCTTCCCACAAGTAATACAATTATTAACTTTTTCTGACATCGGTAAAAAGCAAGAAAAAAAAGTATTCCCAACGGGGTACTTAGCTTTATTGAAGCTATCGGTACTGAAACTCAAACGCGAATATTTCAGTAGTCGGCAGACTGGCACTTGCGAAATGCTTCTGCTTCAGGCACTGCGCGGCAAGAAAGACTGAAGAAAATGCTGCATGTTTTATACCCCTGACGACCTGACGTCATAAAAGAGAAGGCAGCAACCGACGCAGGACCCAAGACTTTGGAATTCAGGCCGACTGAGGGCAACCTTCCAGCAGATTACCCAAATGTAATGACTGCAACAGTGAAACATGGAGAACATCTGAGGGTAATGCTACTCAATGCTAGAAGTCTAAATCTCAAAATGCACTCATTCGAGGCACTCCTTAAAATGGAGAACATCGATATCTGTGCAGTGACTGAGACCTGGTTCAAGGCTCCAGAGAGCACCCCTGCATTACTAGGCTATAACTCGTACCACACTTTTTGGCCATCTAACTTGGACTGGAGCACCAAAGGTGGAGGTGTGTCCATATTCATTAAGGATATCCACACCTACAGGCTAGTTGCTCAGCATAATGCATCTGAGGTTATCCAAGTGCAACTAACTCTGGGCAAAACTGCAATCCAAATTGTAGCTTGCTACAGATCCCCCACCATGCCCCAGGATTCCCACTCCTCTTTTTTTTATATACTGGAAAATATTAGGGTTCAACCAAACACCCTAATATTGGGCGATTTCAGCTATCCCACCATTAAGTGGGAAAACTACTCATGCACCAACTCCTTCACTCGGCGCTTTCTGGAATTCATAAATTCCAATGCCCTGGATCAACTTATCCACACCCACACCAGGGGCAACAATCTCCTAGACCTAGGCATTACCAACAAGTGACCGGTGTTCCACACCTGAAGTCAACTCCTCCTTGGTCAGATCCGACCATAAGCTAATCAACCTAGATATCCACATCACGCCCCCATTAAGGAAACCATGGTAAAAAAATTTCTCCAAAGCCAACTTCATGCTTCTTAAGACAGAAGCAGAGAACTTCATTACACCCATGCAGATGGGCAACACAGTTACGACTGCTGAATCCTACATAAATGGTTCATAGGTAGGTACTAGGCTATTGGCCCTAGGGCCTATATAAGCCTAGCCAAAAAATGTACCCTGGCTTTCGCCACCCAAGAAAATTATTTCCTGTGCCCCTGTCGAGCAGAGCCACAGAAGTGATCCCTGGGGTGAAGTTCCCATTTCCCATCCAATCATCAAGATTTTTCTTGAAGAGTGCTAATGAGGAGCTCTGTTTGACATAGATAGGTAGTCTGTTCCAGAGTATGGGAAGTCTCTGGGACAGGAATCTATCCCTCCAGCATGTTCTGTTTATTGTGGTGACAAGGTTTAGGTCCCTACATCGGGTAGCTCGGAGGGATTGGGATTTCTTTAAGTGGAGCATGTCCAACAGCTCTGGGTTTGACATAGCTTTGTATATTAGGCAGAGATCACCCCCCTGAGTAGGTGATATGCGATGGAGTAAAGCTGTAGTTTTTTGAGACGGTCTGCGGAGTGCTTCTGTTTGAGGCCAGTAATCCTCTGTGAGGTATTTCTGTGGTCTTTCCAGTTGTTGTAGATGTCTTGTGAGGTACATACCAAAAGGGGCGTTGTACTCTATAATGGGTCTAACGAGTGATGAATAGAGGGGAACAATGACCTCTTTTTTCTGGGTGAGAATCCTTTTGTGATGAGATGAGCCATGTAGAAGGATTTCCTGACCACTGTGGCGATGTGATTATCAAAGGAGAGACTACTGTCCACCTGTGTCCCAAGATCTCATCACATTTTTGGCATTCAGTAGACTACCAGCTATGTGGTAGTTCATGGGTACAGAGTTTTTACCAAAGGGGATGACAATACACTTTTTGGCATTGAGCTTCAGGCCCTGGCTTTGACACCAGGTATCTGTCTCAGTGAGGCCCTTTTGTAGTTTGTCCACATCGTTAGGAGTTTTGATTATTTCATCTGCAAACTTTGTTAGCCAAAGACCTTCTGTGTTAGCCTGCACTTCAGAGAAGTAGATACCAAACAGGAGAGGTCCCAGGGCTGAACCCTGTGGTACTCCACTTGTCACTGGTCTGAAGTCGGATTTGACATCCGCTACTTTCACAGTGTGGGTTCTGCCCGTGAGCCAGTTGGCAACCCATCTTGTGACATAGGGATTTATACCTAGTTTGCTGAGCTCATCTATAATTCCAGAGTGGGGGATGGTGTCGAAAGCCTTGGCGAGACCTAGATAAGCTGTGTGAACCATTTTACCCTCATCTATGGCTTTGGTGACTGTTTCAAAGAAGTCAATCAGGTTTAAGAGACATGATCTGCCTTTTACAAATCCAAACTGGGTAGGGTCCAGAGTTTGGAGATTACCAATGTCTTTGTTTAGGAGTTCCACGATAATACCTTCCATGGCCTTGCAGACCAGGCTCGTCATGCTAATGGGGCGGTAGTTCCCGGGGTCCTTCGTGGCTTCCCCTTTGTGGAGTGGGATAACCGTCGCGGTGCGCCATTCAGTGGGTAAAAAGCCTGAGGTGAGGCTATGATTGAACATGGTACTTAGGTAGGGTGCCAGTTCATTTTGTAGAACGCAGCCTGGGATATTGTCAGGTCCCATGGATGCTGTGTTCTTGGCTTTGGAGTGTGTGTTTTTTTTACCTGTGCAGCCGTGATTATAGGAACTTTGCATTCTTCCAGTATAGAGATAGGAACTTTGCATTCTTCCAGTATAGAGATGGGCCCTCTAGGGGGTGAGAGGGGGGTTTAAAGTTAGTACTGAACCTATCTGCTAGGATGTTGGCAATATCAGTTGGTTCTGTATATTTAGCGCCATTGTGCTGTAACTCAGAGCAGATCTGAGTGTTCCCATTGAGATTCTTAACATAGCTATAGAATGCTTTGTGGTTGTCTTTAGAGTCAGTGGCAATTTTGTTTTCGTAACTAGCTTTGCTGGATTTTATGAGGGATCTCAGCTTCTTACTGAGGTTGACCAGGGAGTTCCTCCAGTCATGGGATTTTACTTTTTTTTGCAACAGTTTCTTTCTTCTGTTGTAGAGTTTGTTTATGGCAGAGGACCACCAGATTGGCTTCCTTTTTTTGGAGGATAACATCTTGGTTCTATTAGGGATAGCATGATCCATGCACTTGTGTAAGTGCTTATAAAGTGCATTTGTCTAGGATTCAGCAGTCATACCTCTATTGTCCAGCTGCATGGGTGTCGTGAAGTTTGCCACTTCTGTCTTAAGAAGTGTGAAGTTGGCTTTGGAGAAGCTTTCTACGATGGTTTCCCTAATTGCGGGTGGGGGTGGGATGTGGATGTCTAGGCTGATTAGCTTGTGGTCGGATCTGACCAACGAGGAATTGACCTCTGGTGTGGAACACCGGTTTCCCATGTTGGTAATGAACAGGTCTAGGATATTGCTGCCCCTGGTGGGGGTGTGAATAAGTTGATCCAAGGCGTTGGAATTTATAAATTCTAGAAAACGTTGAGCAAAAAAGAGTTGGTACCATCAGTAGTTTTCCCAGTTAATGGTGGGGTAGCTGAAATCGCCCATTATTAGGGTGTTGGGTTGTACCCTAATACTTTCCAGTGTATCAAAAAATGAGGAATGGGAATCCTGGGGCATGGTGGGGGTCTGTAGCAAGCTACAATTTGGATTGTGGTCTTGCCCAGAGTTAGTTGCACTTGGATAATCTTGGATGCATTATGCTGTGCAACTAGCCTGGAGGTGTGGATATCTTTAATGAACATGGACACGCCTCTGCCTTTAGTGCTTCGTTCTGGGTTTGGTGGCCGAAAGGTGTGGTATGAATTGTAGCCTGGTAATGCAGCGGTGCTCTCTGGAGCTTTGAACCAGGTCTCTGTCACTGCACAGATGTCAGTGTTCTCCATTTTAAGGAGTGCCTCGAGTGAGTGCATTTTGAGGTTTAGACTTCTAGCATTGAGTAGCATTACCCTCAGATTTTGCTTGCTTGTACCTGTTATGGTGGTGAATTTGTCATTTGAACCTTGCCTAAAAAAGGCACTATAGGGGTGGTAAGAGCCTTAGCCAGTATCCGTAATCCTAAGGGCGACAGGTGCAGGGCATCTCTGGCAAATCATCGTGGTCTGTCGATCATGTCGTCCCAGACAGACAAATACTGGATTCCCTTAGAACAGGGGTGTCCAACCTTTTGGCTTGCTGGGGCCGCATTGAGTGAACAGAAAATGTCTTGGGGCCGCATATAAAATATATCATATAGTTAACTCTTTCGCTGCCACGGGAGACCAAAGTCGACCTCCTGGCTGTACTGTAGGTACATTTGAACAATTAATAAATGTAATAAATGCCTAATATTTGCCTTAAAATTCTAATTCTCATTCTGATTTTAATTCTCTAATCTATCAGTTACAGCTTAGTTAATATATAGATTTTTTTTTACAAATAAACATTCACTACAGCACTAGCATTTCTCACTGGGAAAACCACTCCAGCAGTCCATCTACATACAATGTCAACATTAGCACAAAAATAAGCCAAACAATTTGCAATAAAGTAAAGAATTCACATTACTGACTTAATAAAACAATTCTGAATAAGCTACAAGAGGGGCTCACCCAAACAAATGACTGGTGCCAGAAACATGGCCTCAAGCTAAATGCCAAAAAAATGTACAATCATCCCCTTTGAGGAGAGTGATGTCCCTACAAATTATCACATTAATAACAATGTTGTAAGCACGCAATCAGTCGTGAGGTGCTTGGGCACCCGGGTTGATAGAAACCTGACTTTTGACCACCACGTTGTCTCCGTTGTAAGGAAAGCTTTTTACATGGCCCACCTCAATTAGTAAGGGTATCTCTCATCCAGGGACAAGGAGGTCATAACATCCATGTATTCTTCCTTTACAAGAGCAATTATTGAGCGCAGCACCCCTTTTGGCACGTGCCTCAGCAAAACACCATGCCAAAAGAAAGACTACAACCATTTCTAACAAAAAAAAGTCAAAGGACTAAGTTCACTTAGTTATCCAAACAGACTAAAAAGCTTCTTGCTTTCCACCGTCTCTCACTGTCCCCTATAAATTTCATCACTGGCTTGCTTTCCAGGCTAAGAAAGATCCTGCCTAATAAGAGACTTTCTCCACCTCAGAAATACTGGTTATATTTAAAACATTCACCACAAAGACCACAGCCTTCACTGCAACATAAACAAGCCACTTAGTATGGACAGGTTCTTCACACAAAAGCTTTCAACTTCTGTAAAAAGCTCCTCTCATTATCAAACAATGTAGTTCAACAACACTACAACTGGATGGATAGCCATGAATATACTCCTTAAGTAAGCAGCATAGCCTTCATCAAACCGGAAGGAAAATCCACATACTAAACTTTCCTAGCTGGATGGCTAAGATCTAATATTGGTTACTCAAATCTACTTGTCTAAGAAGAGGGGCCTATTTAACTAAGAATTCCATTTGCAAAAATATATTCAGTAAACATATTAAATCTCTCCCACACACACACACACACACACACACACACACACACACACACACACACACACACACACACACACAAAAGGAGCCCCTACTTGCAAAATAGGCAACCTCAGTAATCACATGACACAGTCTCACTGATTGAAATTGTCTGGAAGTCAAAATATCTGAAAAAAAAAATCATTATAGAGATGGATTCATCCATGCAATTTCCCACCACCAAAAGGACCATCAATAAATCAACCAACAACTGCTCAGCAAAAATTAAATCAATAAGAAATCTATAAACTCTCTAAGATCATACTATATACTGGAGTAAACATATAACTTCCCTCCAATCTAAAGCCATTTGACATTCAGATATTTTAATTTGTGCTGAAGGTATTCACAGACTGACCGTTTACTAAGATGTAATGCTGACCATCGCTTTTGAAAAAAACAAATTCCCACACTCTGTCAACAGCTCAAAGTGAAGAAAGGATTACTTTTTTATTTATTATGTATTTATTTAATTTTGGAAAACATTGTTAGAACTGTTAAATTGATCACACACCCAGAAACACAGAAAAGTTATTGTGATAAGTAAACCACAGACTGCTGCAAGAAATCAGTCACAGCACACTATGCTTACGTCCGAACCAATGAAGCATACCTGTCAATTTCAAAAGAATTAAAGTAGCGTAATAAGAAAGCTATTTGCAAGGTTACATGGCAGTCTATATTGGAAATAAGTGGAGATATTAAAAACGCTCTGTTTCTCATAATTATGCTGAAAAGTCTTCCAAGGTAAATACAACCTTCTGATTTAGCATGGAACCATACATTTCAACCTTAGAGCAAGAATTCTGGACAAAGCGAAAAATAAAATTGGGACACAGGCCCAAAAATAGTTATGCATCACAGACACCATTGAAACAAGTGTAGCTGCAAACATTATACATCACGTATAATGTTTCTATCCCATTATTGTCAGTTAAGCATTATATGGCTCATTCAATCCTGCCTTCTTTTACAACAAAGAAAACCATACTTTGAAATGACAAATTCATTAAAAATAATAAAACATATTGGTTCCACATCCTGCAACTCCCTACCTGCAAACAACCACAGAGCTTTCACTGAAACTACGTCTGCTTACTTCCACAGAATGACACCTCTCCCTAATTAAGTCTAATGGTATACAATCTACCAGGATCTGGACTACCGGAAATAAATTAAATTATGGCCTGTAAATTGCAAGTGCACTTTGTTTAATTAAACTACATTTCAAAGCCCGCTTGCTGTATTTTTTCCAGTAACATCCCAATATCCATTTCCAGGTCACTTTACAAGACATTGGCAGTGGTAGACTTAGCATCCTCCAGATCCCTGCAGGACCACACTCATACTGCTAACATTGTCCATTAAATGTAAATATCCATCCACTGTAAAAGGCAAGAAGCTGTGTCTTAAAAAAATCTATTTTTGGCATTCCTAGTACCAAAGTATCAGGTTTTGAAACAAAAACATTCTCCACAGTTTGTAAGTCTCTGTCTTTAATAACCATCTACTATTGCGGCACTCCCAACACAAACACACACATACACACTAAAACCCCCAACATTTAAAAAATGACACTGTGCCCACCCGATTTGCCAGTATTGATGATCCACCAAAGATATGCTTACTGTTGTCCAATCTACCACTGCTTAAAACCCACCAATGACAAGAAAGTACTGGGTGATTTTTTTTTGTTTGTCAAAAAAACAATAAACTTTATATGCTACAGTCCCACATTAATCAATCCACTACTGACCCATTAACTCTAGGCTGCTGCCTGCTGTCTCATTCTTACTCCCTGGGACTGCATTACCTTGGATGACTACTTTTATTTCCTAAGCAAAAGACACAAATTGGAAGATGAGGCAAAAATCCAGACATTCTTCGAAAATCCATACAGTTGAGAGGTATGATTTCATATTCAATACAACACTCTCCCTGTCAGAAAAGCTGCAATTTAATGAAAGTGTACTTTTAATGTAGGATGCATTTGTGAGCTAACTTGTTTGTACATTAGCCTCTTTGTGCATGTCTCTCTCTCTGTCATACACACACACACACACACACACACCTACTTTCACGCGCATAAACATTCTGCTTTCATGCATGCACGCACTCACACCATACTTACCTATTAACACAGGTTAAGTGCTGTCTCTTTAAAAGGCAATGGCAGCAAATCCATAGACTGGTTCCTCTTCAGCAAGAACACACACATTGATTCTTTGGCATGAAATAATGGCGTGAACACACAGACCCTTCTTTGGCGCAAAAAAATCAAAACTAGAAGGATGCTTTGGTGCATGCGCACACCGATGTTAGAGTTACAGGTCATGGGCACAAAAAACACAACAAAAAAGTGTTTTAGGGCCTGCATACATCGATATTGGAGTTAGAGGTAGAGGGCCGCATGGCAGAGCTCTGAGAGCCGCAGGTTGTACACATCTACCTTAGAATGACACCAGAAGCTTAGCCAATTGTTTAAGTCAATCATTTTGTCCTTGTACTGTGGCATCATTCTGGGTGATGGCAGGATGCTACTCAGGGTTAGGGTCCATACCTGCCTGGGATACAAGATCGGAGAGCTCCTCCATGTCTCTTTTCATGTAGTCCAGGGAGGTACGTCTCAGGTCATTCACACCAACATGGACAATGACAGTGTCATATTTGCACTTATTGTGGAGTGACCTGAGTGCATGCGATATGTGGCGGATCCTGGCACCTGACAGGCAGCTGACAGTAACTTTCTCCTTGTTTAGTCTAGTGATTGGAACATCAGTGTGCCTGACTATACAGTCACCTATGTTGGGTACGTTGTTATGCCTTATGGGCTGTGGTTGAGTGGCACACTGAGTTTGTGGGCTAGGTGTCATTTGGGTTGTGTTGGGGGGGTGGAGTTTACTTGCGTTTATGCTTTGCATGTCCCTGATGCTTGGGCAGGTTTTTACTGAGAGCCTCCGCGAATGTAGGTGTGTGTTTTGTGTTTGTGTGTGTGTTTTGGCAGTGTAGGTTTTGAGGGACTATGTGATGAGTGTGGTGCAAGTGTTTACCTTCTCCTCGACTGTCTAGTCCAGTCTTGGGTAAAGAGAGCTTTGCTTCCAGTTTGGCTATATAAGTGCATCTCTCACAGGTTGTAGTGTTGGGTGGTAGGAGGAGGAGAGGGTTGTCTGTGTACATGAGGCAATTGCTGCATTGCCCCAAGATGCCCAGACTCATCAGGTAGACAGGAGAAATCACTGGGAACTGACCCTTAGACATGCCTGGATAAGTACTTATTTATTAAGTACTAAAAACTGCTTTCCTCTAGACAAGTGAGGAAAGCTGAGTGCTGTAGTAATCTGCAGCTTATGTAGTGCTTACAATGAATTCTCTACAAGTTCTAAGTTCAAAGAAACAGAAATCTCCTACACCTAGTCATTACCAAGTGACCGATGTTCCACACCTGAAGTCAACTCCTCCTCGGTCAGATCCAACCATAAGCTAATCACCCTAGATATCCACATCCCGCCCCCATTAAGGAAACCACGGTAAAAATTTCTCCAAAGCCAACTTCATGCTTCTTAAGACAGAAGTGGAGAACTTCATTACACCCATGCAGATGGACAATACAGTTACAACTGCTGCATCCCACACAAATGGACTCTATAAATACTTACACGAGTGCATGGATCGTGCTATCCCAAACAGAGCCAAGATGCTATCCTCCAAAAAAAAAGGAAGCCAATCTGGTGGTCCCCTGCCATAAACAAACTCTACAACAGAAGGAAGAAACTGTTGCAAAAGAGTAAAATCCCATGAGTGGAGGAGCTCCCTGGTCAGCCTCAGTAAGAAGCTGAGATCCCTTATACGATCCTCCAAAGCTAGCTACGAAAACAAGACCACCGCTGATTCTAAGGACAACCACAAAGCATACTATAGCTATGTCAAGAATCTCAATGGCAACACCCAGATCTGCTCCGAGTTACAGCACAATGGCACAAAAATTACAGAACCAACTGATATTGCCAACATCCTGGCAGATAGGTTCAGTGCTATCTTTATACCCCTCTCACCCCGTAAAGAGCCTGTATCTATATAGGAAGAATGCAGAGTCCCTGTAATCACAATTACAGAGGTAAAAGCAGCACTCTCTAAAGCCAAAAACACAGCATCCATGGGACTGGACAACATCCCAGGCTGCGTTTTACATGAACTTCAGAACAAATTATCTCCCCACCTAAGCACCATGTTCAATCATAGCCTCACATCAATCTTTGTGCCCACCAAATGGCGCACAGCAACAGTTATCCCACTCCAAAAAGGGGAAGCCACCACTGATCCTGGAAACTATCGCCCTATTAGCCTGATGAGCCTAGTCTGCAAGGCCATGGAACATATCACGGAATTCACAAATAAAGACATTGGTAACTTCCATACTCAGGACCCCACCCAGTTCGGGTTTGTGAAAGGCAGATCATGCCCTCCTGAACCCGATTGACTTCTTTGAAGCAGTCACCAAAGCCATAAATGAGGGTAAGGTGGTTCACACAACCTATCTTGACCTCACCAAGGCTTTCGATACCATCCCCCATTCTGGAATTATAGCTAAACTCACTAAACTAGGTATAAATCCCCAAGTCACAAGATGGGTTGTCAACTGGCTCACTGACAGAACCCACACTGTAAAAGCTGTAGACTCCAAATCAGACTTCAAACCAGTGACAACTACAGTACACCACAGGATTCAGTGCTGGGACCTCTCCTGTTTGGTATCTACTTCTCTAAAGTACAGGCTAATACAGAAGGCCTCTGGCTAACGAAGTTTGCAGATGACTGCAAACTAGGAGCTACAGTCTAGTCCCCAAATGATGTGGACATCCTACAGAAGGGCCTCACTGAGACAGATGCCTCGTGTCAGAGCCATGACCTCAAGCTCAATGCCAAAAAGTGCATTGTTATCCCCTTTGGTAAAAACTCTGTATCCATTAACTACCACACAGGTGGCAGTCAACGCTGAATGTGTCATAAGAGACCTTGGGACCCAGGTGGACAGTAGTCTCTCCTTTGATAACCACATTGCCACAGTAGTCAGAAAATCCTTCTACGTGGCACACCTCATCACAAAAGGGTTCTCATCCAGGAAAAAAGAGGTAATTGTTCCCCTCTACTCGACACTCAGACCCATTATAGAGTACAACGCCCCTTTTGGAATGTACCTCACAAGACATCTGCAGCAGCTGGAACGTCCACAGAAGTACCTCACAGAGGATTACTGGCCTCAAACAGATGCCCTACACTGACAGTCTCAAAAAACTCTAGCTTTACTCTGTAGCATATCACCTAATCGGAGGTGATCTCTGCCTAACATATAAAGCTATGTCAAATCCAGAGCTGTTGGACATGCTACACCTAAAGAAATCCCAATCCCTCCAAGCTACACACTCTAGGGACCTAAACTTTGTCACCACAATAAACAGAACATGCTGGAGGGATAAATTCCTATCCCAGAGACATCCCAAACTCTGGAACAAGCTACCCATCTATGTCAAGCAAAGGTGCTCATTAACACTCAAGAAAAATCTTGATGAGTGGATGGGAAATAGGAAATACACCCCGATGATCACTTCTGTGGCTCTGCTTGACAGGGGGGCACAGAAAATTAACTTTCTTGGGTTGGGGTAAGCCAGGGAACTTTGTTGGCTAGGCTTAGGCCCTTGGGCCGATAGCCTAGTACCTACCTATGAACCTACCTACCTATCTTTGAACATCACTGTGGTGTTGTGTTTTGATCACTAGAAGCCCCGGGGAGAGTAGGGGTCTGAAAGCTGTCAGGGCATGCATCTCTTTTTGGTTGATGTGCAGATGTATTTGACTTGGGTTCCAATGGCCCTGAATGCACCTGCTTTCTGTGGTGAGGGTCTGGGCAGTGTGGGGTTGTGAGAAGGGCAGTCCCTTGTTGTGGTTGCATGCTGCTACCCACTAAAGAAAATCTTCCCTTAGACAGGGTATTATACGAGAGTGCTGACACCAAAGGCTTTTTAGGTACCATTGTAGTTTCCTCATATGCAGTCTGGCATACTGAATGAGTAGAATGCAGGAGGACATGAACCTTAAGGCTTGCGGACAACTGGGTTCCAGTGGCTAGTTGAGAGAAGTAGCCTGTCAGGTCTGCTTGCTTTTCTGGAGTAAGGAATGCCATCTGGGATGCTGTGTCCAGGCTTGCTCCCAGGAATACAATTTTTTGTGTGGGGACTAGTTTTGATTTCTTTTCGTTGATAGTATATATCCAGGAAGGTCAGCAGGTCCTTTACAAAGGTCAGGTGCTGTAACAGCTTTTCCTGACTGTCTGCCTAAATCAGACAATCATCTAAGTAGGGGTAAATTTGTATATTTCTTTGCCTGCAAAAAGCAATGGCTGGAGCCAGGCATTTTGTGAAAACTCTGGGAGCAGTGGATAAGCCAAAGGGAAATACAGAGAAATGAAAGTGCATAGATCCTGCCCTGAAACGTAGATATTTCCTGCAAGATTCCCTGATTGGGATGTGTAGGTAGGCCTAGGGTGGCTAACCAAGCATTCTTGGAAAGCATAAGAAACTGCTGCTGGAGGGTGAGCATTTTGAACTTTGGTATCACCAGAAAGGTGTCCAGAATGGATAGATCGAGGATTGGGTGCCAGGTGCCCTCTTTTCTGGGTAGCAGGAAGAGTCTGGAATAGAAACCCTGGCCTATCTGGTCTGCAGGAACATGCTGTATTGCCCTCATGGAGAGCAGGGAAGGGACTTTCTTTTTGGCCTCTGCCCACTGGTTTGGAGGAAGATCTGGGAACTCTTTTGGGGTTGGCAGTGTGTGTAAATAAAATTTGTATCCCTGGGACACTATGTTGAGGACCCATCGGTCGTTGGTAATAAGAGGCCCAGTTATTTGCATGGAAGAGTTTTCCTCCTAGGGGCATAAGCAGGTGGGCAGAGGTAAGGGGTGGAGCTGTAAAGTCATTGTGAGTTCTTACCATAATGGGGTGGCTTAGCACTCCCTGTTTTTGAAGTGGAGGAACTCCATTGCTTAGAGGTCTGCATTCCCTGGGACTGCTGTCTGGGGGGTCCGCTTCCCCTTGGTCTGGTCTGGGCTGAGCTGGCCTTGAGGGGGCAGGAAAGGACCAGTGCTTGGAGGGGCAATACCTATTGAAACTCTGAGGCTGGACCTGTAAAAAGTCTGTCTGCATAGATTTAGCTTTTTCTTCCATCTTTAAGACATTTTTCTGCCTTGGTGCCAAACAAATTGTTTTTTTTCAATGGTGCGTCTAATAATGTTGATTTGACATGGTCTGGCAAGGTCTGTTCCTTAAGCAAAGCATACCTTCTAAGGACAGAACCAGTGACTGATACCCTGCAAGATGCTTCTAGGGCAATAAAGCCACATTGCAAGGTGTGCTTAGTAACTTGGCTTGCAGAATGCATAAGCTCTTGTAAATCTTTATTTTCTGCACAAGCAGGAAAGGAAGATACTTTTTGTTTGAGGAGTTCCATGGTATGCTGCCAATATTTCAGCATGTGGAACTGACAATTTAGTGCTCTAATAGCAAGAGTTGCAGAGATGTATACTTTTTTACCCCATCTGTCTAAAGCACAGGAATCCCCGTCTGAGGGGGTGGGATTCTTAGCTGAGGTTGCTTTAATTCCTTTTGGTCCTTGGGAGATGACCTCTGGGTCAGCAGTAGGATTTTTGAAAAGGAATTTGAGAGAGTCAGGGACTCCGTAGTACCTGTCAGGTTTCCTGGGAATAGGAGGAAGAGTGTCAGGAATCAAAATGGATTCCATAAAATCATCCTCCACAACATCCAGGACAGGAGGAATGGCTAAAGGTCTGTACTGTGGTAAATCTAAGAATTCCCGATTCCCAGAGTTTCTTTTTTGACTGAGGATAGGCCTGACACGCCCGTTGGAAATGCTCCCTTAAAGTATGTAGGGTTTCACCAAATTAGAAATCCTCAGGAGGAGAGGCAGAAGAAATTGATTCCTCTGCATCAGAATCCTCATAAGCAGAGAGGGGCTCCATGTCTTCATATTCAGAAACCTCAGTCTCATCGGACTCCTGTCCGAATAAAACTACTGGGGACAAGTCTCTCATTTGGAAGGGGTAGCCTGGCTTCCCCTAATAAGCAAAATAAGTTCTTCTGCATTAAGCATTTGAAATTGACGCATGGAAGCAGGTGCCTGAGCTTGGGTCATTTTTTTAGGCATAGTTCGTACCCTGGGCTTTAGAAACTCTGTAGTTTTAGAAAGAACTGAAGATGTGCAAGAAGTAATTGGTTTGTGTAGAGTATCGGTAGTGCGAAGAACTTCCTCGGAAGCTGGTGCCTGCTCAATAGCTCCGGACCCATCCAAGGTAGAGAAATCCGCAAGATCCTTAGTCGAAGAGTCTCTCGGCATACCGGACAACAAACGGGTCTCTGTAGCAGCCTGCGAATCCACAGAAGCGGGCATCAGGGCTGCGAAAGCGCCTCACTGAGGACTGGAGAACTGATGACTAGCTTAACGGAAGCACTATCGGCAGTTTTGGACTTGTGCGGTCTGTCCCTGTCTTTATCCTTGCGTTTTTTCAGAAGATCAGTAGTCGGATGGCTTACCGAAGCCATATCGGAATATCAGGATAGACAGCGAAAACATTTAGCTGCAATAAGGGCCTGACGACATATAGTTCTGGTGTTGAACAAAGCACAAAAGCAACAGCGAAGCACTTTGTGGTCTGGGCCTAAACAAGTGACGCAGTAAGTCTCGGTGTGGTATTTGCTTTCCACAGGTGAGACAATTATTAACTTTTTCTGACATCGGTTAGAGCAAGAAAAAAGGATACCCAACGGGGTACTTAGCTTTAGAAAACTTCAACTTCAATTCGGAAACGAAAACTCAGGTAGTGGCCAACTGGCACTCGTGCTAACTGCTTCTGCTTCGGGCTCCTTGGCAAGAAAGACTGATGTAATGGTGTCTGCTGCCTGATTTTATACCACTGACGACCTGTCAACAGTCCTGGAGCGACAGCAACCGATGCAGAAATATTAAGCCTCTGGTATTCGGGCCGACTGAGGGCTATCCCTGGAAGGATAACCCAAGTGTGATGACTGCAACAGTGAAACACGAAGAACATCTGGCTTTGCCATTGAGCACCCTATTCAACCACAGCTTAAGTACATGCTACATTCCAGCAGAGTGGAGAAAGTACAGTTGTGTACACTTATCATAAATGTAGATGTTCGAATGTATTCACTGCTGCAGTCATCACATTTGGGTTATCTGCCTGCAGGTAACCCTAAGCTGGCCTGATTACCAGAGTTTTGGGATTTCTGCATCGGATGCTGTCGCTTCTGCCATGATTTCAGGTCGTCAGGGGTATAAAACATGCAGCCGATGCCATTACATCAGTTTTTCTTGCCCCAGATGTCAGGTGCCTGCACAAGAGGAAGCAATTACATGGAATGGAACATCCCCAGCAAAAAGCAAACACACATGATATAAAGTATGCCAAATAAAAAGGATAGATAAAAGTAAAGAGAAATCAGGGGGCTGGAGGGAGGGTAACCAGGACTGCAACAATGAATACACTCGAACATCTACATTTATGGTCAGTGTACACAACTGTACTACATTCTTCGTGTTTCACTGTTGCAGTCATCACATTTGGGTTGATTCCCAAAGCTAAGGAAGGGTGGAGGCAGTGAAGGAGCATTAGGGCTAGCAATGAGGCCCTGTAAGACTGCTGTGGGAAATCCAGCAATGGATTTAGAAAGATAGGCAAGTGGCAATGCTTGGTGAAAGTATGTACAGAGCTCCAGGATGCCCCTGGTACGGATGCTTAGTCCTGTCCAGATAGAATCTAAGCAGTCTGTGCACGTCCAGGGAATGCAATATCCTTTTCCCTTTATTCTGGGGATTAGGGAAAAAAGTAGGCAAATGAATGGACTGGTTCAGAGCCACACTAGATACTACCTTGGGCAATGATAGATTAGTCCTGAGGGGAACCCTGCACACATCGAAGATAATGAAGGGTTCCCATTCTCCATAAGGCCCTGCAGTTCAGACACTTCTTGCAGAAGTGATAGCTAGAAGTAAAGCTGTTTTCCAAGAAAGAAATTTCAACTCTGTTGTAGCAGCTGGTTCAAAGGGGGGAAGAGCAAGTTTCTCCAACACAAAGTTTAGGTCCCAGGCTGGAGTGGGAGCTCTCCTGGGGGGGGGTCAAGTTTTTGGCCCCTCTAAGGAATTGTTTTAGCAGTGGATGAGAGAGGAGGGGTGGCTCAGTATTATAATGTGCTGATATGGCTGAGGCATAAATCTTAACTGACGAGAAAGATAGGCCCTTGTGGAGCATTTCTGTTAAATAATCTATAATATGAGGTAAGCTGGGCACCGCTGTGCCCATCCCTTGAGACTGGCTCCAGGAACAGTATCTCTTCCACTTTTCTGAATGGGATTTTCCAGGACTAGGCCTCCTTGCCTCAAGAATGACATCCAGCACCTGCTTACTGAGGGTTGCTAGAGGTGAGCTCAGGAGAATAGCCAGGCTGCAAGGTTCAGGTTTTGAAGCTGAGGATGCAGAATCTGGCCCGCCTGCTGGGACAGCAGGGAATGAGTCTGAGGCAGGTGCCATGGTTGTAGCATTGTCAGACTGTGCAAAAGGGGGTACCACCAGTGCTGGCGTGGCCATTCCGGTGCAATCAGAATTGTCCTTTGCTTGTCCTGTTTGATCTTTAGCAGAACCTTCGAGAGGAGAGGCAGAGAGGGGAAGGCATAAACTGAGAGGCCTTCCCAGGTAAAGGACAGGGCATCCACTTTCCAAGCTTGACAGTGGGAAGTTCTGGTGCAGTACTTTTTCAGTTGGTGGTTCTGAGGGGAGGGCAAACAGGTCTACTTCTGGTGTCCCCCATTTGTTCCTCAAGAGCCTGAATATTTTTGGTTCCAGTTTCCATTCATGTGGGTCCATGAGATTTCTGCTCAAGTGGTCTGGCAGTGAATTTAGTTTGCCTGGCAGGAACTGAGCTTGTAGGTTCACTTGGCTGCTCAAGGCTGTGTTCCACAGAGCCATGGCTAGTCTGCAGCGTGGGTAGCAATGGGTTCCCCCCTGCTTGTTTATGCACCACATAACTGTGGTGTTGTCTGTCTTTACCAATAGTTGTCCTGGAAGAATAAGGTATTTGATGGCTGTCAAAGCATTCTGTACAGCTAACATTTCTTTTTGATTGATATGCATGTGTATTGGGTTCCATTTGCCCTGAATGCACTGCCCTGCCATGTGAGCCCCCCCATGCATAGTCTGATGCGTCTGTTGTTGGGGTTTGGGAGGCAGGGGGTAGAGTGAAAGGGAGTCCCTTGTTGTGGTTGCAAGCCTCTGCCCACCAAAGGAACTCTGCCCTTAGGCAATGGATGATAGGAATCATTGTTTCCAGGTACTGAGAATGCTGGCACCATAGACTTTTTAGATACCACTGAATTTTCCTCAGATGCAGTCTTGTATATGGAATTAACAGAATGCAAGAGGCCATGAACCCCAGGTCTTGCAGGATTTTCCTTGCAGATAGCTGGGTTTTCGTGACCACTAGGTTGAAGTAGGTTGTCAAATAAACTTGTTTCTCTGGAATGGGGAATGCCATCTGGGAAGTTGTATTCAAGCTTGCTCCCCGGTATACAATCTGTTGGCAGGGTAATAGGTGTGATTTCTTCTCATTGATGGTGTACCCCAGTGAAGTTAGAAGTCTCTTTACAAATGCCAGGTGCTGTAATAGCAAGTCCTCTCTGCCTGAATCAGGCAATTGTCCAAATATGGGTAAATCTGAATATTTCTCTGCCTGCAAAATGCAATGGCTAGAGATAGGCACTTTGTGAATACCCTGGGTGCAGTAGATAAGCCAAAGGGAAGTGTACAGAAAGTATAGTTGTGTACCTACCATAAATGTAGATGTTCGAGTGTATTCACTGTTGCAGTCATTACACTTGGGTTATCCTGCTTGCAGGCTACCCGCAGTCGGCCTGAATTCCAAAGTCGTGGTCCGGCATCGGTTGCTGTCACCTCTTCCCTGACGTCAGTGCGCCAGTGGTATAAAAGATGCAGAAGACGCCATCTTCTTCAGTTTTTCTTGCCCCAGATGTCCAGTGCCCCCAAAAGGGTAGGCTAAATAAATTTGCAAATAAAAAAATCATGCACTAACATAAACATTACCTTCCTCTACAAGCAAATACACCACATAGGTTGTATAGAATAGAGAAGTATAGATAAGTCCCAGCAATGATAGGGGGATGGTGGGAGGGTAACCTGTACTGCAACAGTGAATACACTCTAACATCTACATTTATGGTAGGTACACAACTGTACTATGTTCATCATGTTTCACTGTTGCAGTCATTACACTTGGGTTGAATCCCAAAGCTGAGGTTGGGCGGCTGGGTCTAAATAGGATTAGGAGTGGCTATGAGGCCCTGCAAAACTGCAGTGGCAAAGCCTGCTCTGGATTTAGAGTAAAGAGGTAAGTGATAGCGCTTGGTAAAAGAGTGCACTGAACTCCAAGTTGCAGCCTCCAAAATTTCCTTGGTTGGTACTCCTCTGATGTGGCTGCTGCCCTGGTAGAATGTGGCCTAATATTCTTGGGCACTGATTTGCCATGCTGTGCATAGCAGAAACGAATGCAGTGTCCTATCCATTTTGAAATAGTCTGCTTTGCAACAGCCTTTTCCTTGTGATCCTGCAGCGTATGCCACAAAAAAGTTGCTCAGTTTTTCTGAAAGCTTTTGTTTTGTCCAAGCAGAAGCGTAGCTGTCTGTGCATGTCCAAAGAATGCAGAAGTCTCTCCCCTTTCTTCTGGGGATTTGGGTAAAAGGTTGGCAAATGAATGGTTTGGTTAAGAGCCATGCAGGATATTATCTTTGGCATAAATGTTGGGTTTGTCCTGAGAGAAACCCTGTCCTGATGAAAAATGATAGAAGGTTCCACTGCCATTAATGCCTGTAACTCTGAGACTCTTCTTGCTGAAGTTATTGCTTGGAGCAGAGCAGTTTTCTATGATGATAATTTTATCTCAGTTGTATTGGCAGGCTCAAAAGAAGGCAGTGTGAGCTTTTCCAAGACAAAGTTAAGGTCCCATGTTGGTATAGGTGCTCTCCTTGGCGGTCTTATGTTTTTTGCCCCTCTGAGGTACTGCCTTAGTAGTGGATGAAAGAAAATAGGTGGTTCTGTATTGTAATGAGCTGAAATGGCAGTGGCATAGATCTTCATTGATGAGAACGATAGGCCTTTGTCCAGCATCTCAGTTAGGTATTGCAAAATCTGAGGAATATTAGGGACAAGTGGTTCAAGTCCTTGTGCCTGGTTCCAAGCACAGAATCTCTTCCATTTTTCTGCATAAGATTTCCTGGCGCTGGGCCTCCTGATTCCAAAATGACATCCATAACTGCTTTAGAGAGAGGTGTGTTCTGAGTGGCTATATTATTCGCCATGCAGCCAGATTTAAGGTTCTGAGTTGGCTGTGCAAGATCTGATTGTTTTGTTGGGTCAGCAGATGAGGAATTTGAGGTAAAGTCCAGGCTGGCCCTTGAGACAAGGTCTTTAGGATTGGGTACCAGTGCTGGCATGGGCAATCACAATCATTTTTGGCTTCTCTTGTCTGACTTTTAGGAGTACCTTGGGGAGAAGAGGCAGTGGTGGATAGGCATAAACTGTTAAGCTTTTCCAGCTGAATGATAGAGAAATCCACCTTCCATGATTGTGAGTCCTAAGTCCTTGTGCAGAATCTCTGTAGTTGGCAGTTGAGGAGAGGCAAATAGATCTATGTCTGGGCATCCCAATTTCTTTGTTATCATGCTGAAGACTTGTGGATCTAGTTTCCACTCGTGAGGGTCCATCAGGTTTCTGCTTAGTTCGTCTGCCAGAGTATTTTTCTTTCCTGGCAGGAATTGTGCCTGCAGATGTACTTGATAGGCCAGTGCTGTGCTGCTCTAAGTCATGGCTTGCCTGCAGAGGGGGTAGGAATGTGTGCCCCCTTGCTTGTTTATGTATCACATGATTGTAGTATTGTCCGTCTTTAGTAATAGTTGTCCTGGATGTAGTAGATCTTGAAGGCTGTCAGGGCATTCTGTACAGCTAGCATCTCTTTTTGATTGATATGAATATGCATTTGGTCTGTGGGCCACTTGCCCTGTATACATTTTCCCCCCATGTGTAATCCCCAGGCATAATCCGATGCATCTGTTGTTAGGGTCTGCCTGGCTGTGGGTAAAGTGAAAGGCTGTCCCTTGCTGTGGTGACAGGCCAGTGCCCTCCATCGAAACTCTTGTTGCAGGCAGGGAATGAGAGTAATTATTGTTTCCAGGCTGTGGCAATGTGAGTCCAAACACTTTTTAGATACCATTGTAGCTTCCTCATATGCAGTCTTGCATATGGAATTAGCAGGATGCAGGATGCCATGAAGCCCAAAGCCTGCAGAAGTTTTCTTGCAGGTAGCTGTGTCTTTGTTGCCATCATTTGAAAGTAATGAGTCAGTTGCCTTTGTTTGTCTGGCGTGAGATAAGCCATCTGGGCAGTTGTATTTAAGCTTGCACCCAGGAATATTATCTCTTGAGAGGGCACTAGTTTTGATTTATTTTCATTTACTGTGTACCCTAGGCAAGTTAGTAATCTTTTTACAAATGCCAGATGCTTTAGTAGAATGTCCTTGCTTTCTGCTTGAATAAGACAGTCGTCCAATTAAGGATATATTTAAATTCCTTTTTTGTCTGCAAAATGCAATTACTGGTGCCAGGCATTTTGTAAAGACCCTGGGCACAGTAGAAAAGCCAAAGGGCAGTGCAGAGAATAGGTAATGCATTGAGCCAGCTATGAATCTGAGGTATCTTCTGCAAGATTGTCTGATTGGGACATGCAGGTATGCCTCTGAGGTCCAAAGTAACTAGCCAAGCCTTTTTGCCCAGCATGGGTAGAAGTTGCTGCAGTGTCAACATTTTGAATTTTGGAACGTCCAGGAAAGTGTTTAGAGTAGACAGGTCCAATATTGGTCTCCAAGCTTTGTCCTTGGGTACCAAGAAATGTCTTGAGTAAAATCCTTGTCCCTGCTCTTGCTGTGGTACTTTTTGAATAGCCCTCATGTCCACGAGAGCAGAAATTTGTTTTTGTGCCTCTACCCATTGATTGTGTGGCAGGTCTGGCATAACTTTTGGCCTTGGTAGGGTGTGAAAGTGGAACCTGTAACCCTGGGAAACAATATTCAGTACCCATTTGTCTTGGGTAATTATGTGCCAATTTTGTGAGAGGTGCTAGTTTTCCCCCTAAGGGTGCCGGCAAAAGGTAAGTGGTTGGCATTGGTAGAGGGAAGTCATTGGGACTGTTTCTATAAGGTTGTGATTTGTCTTCTCCGCCTTTGGGGGCTGAAGCACTCCACTGCTTAGGTCTGTATGTGCCTTGTGGCTGAGATTTGCCTCTTGGGCATCTGTATCTGCCTCTGTGGCCTGACACTGGAAAGGACCAATTTTTAGAAGGCCAGTTCCTGCTAAATCTGGGTGGCTGAACCTGTAGGAAATCCTTTACTGTCTGCACTGATTTTGCTTTATCCTCCATTTTCTTTAACACCTCTTCTGCCTTAACACCAAACAAAGTATCATGCTGTAATGGAGCGTCTAACAATTTTCCTTTAACATGATCAGGTAAACTTTGTTCTTTTAAACAAGCATGCCTTCGAATGACAGAACCTGTAATTGCAGCTCTGCAAGAAGCCTCTAATGAATCAAAACCACATTGCAAAGTATGCTTTCCCACTTGTTCAGCTGCATGCAATAAATCCTGCATTTCCTTATTTTCAGGACATTCTGAGCTTGTAAGCATTTTCTGTTTGAGCAAATACATTAGGTATTGTTGATATTTAAGCATGTGAAACTGGCAGTTTAAAGCCCTTACAGCTAAAGTAGCAGAGGTGTAAACTTTTTTCCCCCCATCTGTCCAGTGCTCTAGAATCCCTATCAGAGGGAGAAGGATTTTTTGCAGTGGAAGCCTTGACTCCTTTGGGACCCTGTGAAATTGTTTCTGGGTCAGCAGCAGGGTTTTTATAAAGAAATTTATGTGAATCTGGGACCCTGTAGTACCTATCTGGTTTAACTGGTGCAGGGGATAAAGAATTAGGAGACAAACTGGATTCAGAAAAAACAAACAATATCTAGAAAAGGGGGAATAGCTAGGGGCCTGTGCTGAGGCAGTAAAAGAAAATCTCTGAGCATTTTCTTGGATTCTGAATGATCCTGGCTCTCCCAATGGAAATGCTCCCTCGTGGTGTGCAGTGTTTCCCCAAAGTAGTAATCCTCAGGAGGAGAGGCTGAAGGGCTAGATTCTTCAGCGTCAGAGTCCTCATAGGGAGGACGAGAATATCCCTGTTCTGAAGAGGAATCAGAGGAAATAGAAACCTGGTCAGAGGAATCATAGTCAGTATCTTGCTTAGGCCTTCTATCAGGAGGGGGATGGGAACCCCTGATTAGAGTAATTAGGTCCTCGGCCATTTTAAGCATCTGTTTCTTTGGCATGGATGACTGTCCAGGTGATTGCTGTACTTGTTTCTTTGTCTTTATAGGTGTTTTAGACTTTGCCTTGGCTGCTGAAGTGGTCTTGATAGTAAGCTGTGTAGGCGTGAAAACACCCTCAGAAACCAATGCCTGCTCAGCGGCTCCGGACCCATCTGAGGAATAGTTTCCGTAGGCCCAATACCTGGAGTTTCCAGAGGCCTAGTTGTCTCCACGTGGGAGTCGGAGGCGACCTGTTGCTCTGAGGTAGCGGGTGTCAGGGGCTGCGAAAGCGCCTCACTGAGAACCAGCGACTGGCCTAGAAGGCTTTGTCGTCAGTTTTGGACATCGGATGCCTGTCCTTTTCTTTGTCTTTGCGCTTTTTATGAATTCCGGTCGTCGGGTTTTCAGACGGCATTATATAATTAAACCTCCGGCCAAAGTAATGTAAAGCAAAATCGAGCCGACGCTTAATAGTGCATTGGTTGAATCTAGCGCAAAACCGACAACTAGCAACGTCGTGGTCGAGGCCTAGGCAAGGAATACAGTACGAATGAAAATCTTTATGAGGTATTTGCTTCCCACAAGAAATACAATTGTTAACTTTTACTGACATCGGTCTGGAGCAAGAAAAAGTTTCCCCAACGGGGTACTTAGCTTCATTGAAGACTTCGGATCTCAAATTCAATTTCGAAAATCGCAGGAGTCTGCCGACCGGCACTTGCAAACTACTTTTGCTTCGGGCGCCGCGCAGCTAGAAAGACTGAAGAAAATGGCGTTGGCTGCATCTTTTATACCCCTGGTGCACTGACGTCAGGGAAGAGGCGACAGCAACCAACGCCAGACCAAGACTTTGGAATTCAGACCGACTGCGGGTAGCCTGCCAACCGGATAACCCAAGTGTAATGACTGCAACAGTGAAACACGATGAACATCTGATACTGCATGGAACCTGCCCTGAAGCGAAGGTATTTCCTGCAAGATTCCCTTATTGGGATGTGCAGATAATGCCAGCCAGGCATCCTTGTCTAGCATAGGAAGAAGCTGTTGAAGAGTTAGCACTTTGAATTTTGGAACTACCAGAAAGGTGTTGAGGATAGACAGGTCCAGGATAGGACGCCAGGAGTTTTCTTTTCTGGGAACCAGGAACAGTCTTGAATAGAAACCTCGTCCCCTTTGTTCTTCTGGGAAAGGTTGAATAGCCTTTATGCTAAGGAGAGAGAGAACTTGTTTTTGGGCCTCCGCCCACTGGTTTGGGGGAGGTCTGGCCATCTACTCGGGGATGGGGGAGAGTGGAAGTGGAATCTGAATCCTAGGGAAATGTTTAAAACCCATTTGTCTTTGGTAATGAATTCCCAGTTTTTTGCATGCAGGGCAAGCTTTCCTCCTAAAGCTGCAAGTAACTGAGCAAGGCTTGGAAGAGTTGAGGATAAGTCATTCTGCAATTTTTCCATAGGGGTGGCTTACTATTCCCTGCTTTGGAAGTGGGAGCCCCCCACTGCTTAGATCTGTGCATAGCCTGAGACTGAAGTCTTGGAGGTCTGCTGCTCCTGGGTTTGGACTGAGAAAGGCCTGGAAGGGTTTGGAAAGGACCAGTTATTTGAAGGCCAGTGCCTACTGAATCTAAGTGGCTGTACTTGTAAGAAATTTTTAACAGTTTGCATAGCTTTAGCTTTTTCCTCCATTCTTTTGAGGACTTCTTCCACTCTGCTGCCAAAAAGGCAGTCTTGGTTTAAGGGTGCATCCAGTAATTTAGCTTTAACATGATCTGGCAAGTTTTGTTCCTTAATCCAAGCATGCCTTCTAAGTACAGACCCAGTGACAGCAGCCCTGCAAGATGCTTCTAGAGCATCAAAACCACACTGCAAAGTATGTTTGCCAACTTGGTCAGCAGAATACATTAACTCTTGTAAATCTTTGTGTTCAGCACAGTCAGGAATCAACATCATTTTCGGTTTAAGTAGTCCCATAATATGTTGCTGATACTTTAACATATGAAACTGGCAATTTAAAGCCCTAATGGCCAGAGTAGCAGAGGTATACACCTTCTTACCCCATTTGTCTAAAGCCCTAGAATCCCTGTCAGAAGGGGCAGGATTCTTGGCGGTAGCAGCCTTAATGCTTTTAGGTCCTTGGGAAATTGTCTCTGTATCCGCAGTAGGATTCTTGAAGAGGAATTTGTAAGAGTCAGGTACTCTATAGTACCGGTCAGGGTTCCTGGGAGTTGGAGGCAAGGTGCCTGGGGTAAGGCTGGATTCCAGGAAAATATCATCTACAATCTCCAGAACAGGAGGGATAGCTAGAGGTATGTGCTGATACAGGTTTAAGGATTCCCAGAGTCTGTTTTTGGATTGTGAATGGTCCTGGTTTTCCCAGCCGAAATGTTCCCTAAGGGTATGCAAGGTTTCACCAAATGAAAAATCCTCTGGAGGGGAAGCAGAGGGAATGGTATCCTCTGCATCAGAATCCTCATAAGTAGATTAGGGTAAATCCTGGTAGTCAGAAGGAATAGAGATATCAGATTCCTGAGCAGAAGAATCAGAAAGGAAATCAGTTCTAGGTCTCTTAGAGGGGGGGGAAAGCTGGCTTCCCCTAATTAAGGTAATAAGGTCTTCAGCCATTCTAATCATTTGTTTTTGAGGCATGCGAGCCTGAGAATGTGCTTTGGTCATTGTTTCCTAGGCGTAGTGGGAGATTTAGGCCTGAGGAATTTGGTATTTTTAGCGTGAAACTAAGTTGTCTGATTAGTATGAAAATCTGTAGGCCTGAATACACCCCTCAGAAGCCGGTGCCTGCACAGCGGCTCCGGACCCATCCAAGGTAGAGACATCTGCAGGCTCCATAGTCGAATAAGCATCTCGTGGCATACCGGACTCCGAATGGGTCTTAGCAGAGGCCTGCCAATCTGTAGAAGCGGATATCAGGGGCTGCGAAAGCACCTCACTGAGTACCGGCGGACTGGCGACTAGCTTAACGGAAGCTTCGGCGGCAGTTTTGGACCTATGCGGTCTATCTCTATCTTTATCCTTAGGTTTTTTCGGAAGATCGGTAGTCGGACGGCTTAACGAAGCCATTTCGGAGTGCAGAGATCGAGAAAGTACAGTTTTGTACCTACCATAAATGTAGATGTCCGAACTGGATAGCATCTGCAGTCATAACAAGTGGGGTTGTCCTGTCGTCAGGCAGCCCTGCAGTCGGCCGGATTCCAAAGTCCGGGTCCGGCTTCGGCTGATGTCGCACTCCATCCGACGTCATCTCTGTTGGTCTTCGGGTATAAAAGCATCAGCCGACGCCATTTTCCTCAGTGTTTCTTGCCCCAGATGCCAGTAGCCCTCTTGCAGGCTAAAAATTTGGATAGATGCCAATGTTTCCAAATAGATAGAGGTAAACACAACAATAAGCATATATGTACATATATACAAACAAATACACCATAAAAGACTCCCCCCCCCCAACAGCTAGCTATTAGGAGGGTAAACACCCTAGGAGTACCACAGAAGGGAAGGAGGGAGGGTAATCCTGACTGCAGATGCTATCCAGTTCGGACATCTACATTTATGGTAGGTACAAAACTGTACTATGTCCTTCATGGATGCATCTGCAGTCATAACAAGTGGGTAGAATACCATAGCCAACTAGGGAGGAGGATAAAAGTAGATTATGGTGTGTTTAGGATCCCTTGCAGTACAGCAGTGGCAAACCCTGCTCGGGATCTGGAATATAGAGGCAAATTATAATGCTTGGCAAATGTATGCACGGAGGTCCAAGTAGCCGCCTCAATAATGTCTTTGGTTGCCACTCCTCGTAAGAAGGCTGTGGTAGTGGCTGTTGCCCTTGTAGAATGAGGTCTTATGTTCTGTGGAATTGGTTTTCCATGGAAGGAGTAACAGTATCGTATGCAATTTCCTATCCATTTGGAGATTGTCTGTTTGGAAATAGCTTTTCCTTCCCTTCCTGTTGCATAAGCTACAAAAAGTTGGTCAGTCTTTCTGCTATTTTTTGTTCTGTCCAAGTAGTAGCGTAGCTGTCTATGTACATCCAAGGTATGCAGTATTCTTTCCCTCTGTTTTGTGGGTTGGGAAAGAAGGTAGGTAGGTGGATTGCCTGGTTTAAAGACACTCTGGATACCACCTTGGGCATAAATGTAGGATTAGTCCTCATGGACACTCTATCTTGGTGGAAGATTAGGAAGGGTTGCACTGCCATTAAGGCCTGTAGTTCTGAAACCCTCCTTGCTGAAGTAATTGCCAGTAGGAAAGCAGTTTTCCATGACAGGTGTTGTAGGTCTGCTGTTGCTGCTGGTTCAAAGGGTGATAGTGTCAACTTTTCTAGCACAAAGTTTAAATCCCAAGCTGGTAATGGTGGTTTCCTTGGAGGTTTTACATTCTTGATTCCTCTGAGGAACTGCCTGAGCAAAGGGTGCTAAAATACAGGTGGATCAAAGCTGTATTCTGCTGAAATAGCTGATGCATGTATCTTGATGGAGGAGTAGGACAGGCCTGAATGAAGAAGTTCGGCCAGATACTCCAGAATGTTAGGCATATCTATGTTTGACACATCTTTACCTCTTTCCGTACTCCAAATGACAAACCTTTTCCATTTTCCAGCATAGTTCCTTCTTGTTGAAGGTCTGCGTGCTTCAAGAATAATGTCTTTAACTCTTTGGGAAAGTTCTGGATTAGCTGCTGCTATGTGATGTTCCATGCAGTCAGTTGCAGCGTTTTTAGGTTTGGATGTATGATGCTGTAGTTGTTCTGAGTTAACATCAAAGGCATCAGGGGTATTGGCCACATATTGTTCCGAGACATGCTCTTCAGTAGTGGGTACCAGTGTTGTCTTGGCCAGTTTGGAGCTATCCGGATTATCCTTGGACATTCTTCCCTGATTTTTAGCAGTACCTTGTGTATCAAAGGAAGAGGTGGGAATGCATATGCTGTTAGGCCTTTCCAGTTGAAGGAGAGTGAGTCTACTTTCCATGCTAGTGGGTGGAATGTCCTTGTGCAGAATTTTTTGAGCTGGTGATTGAGAGGTGATGCGAATAGGTCTATCTGTGGCATTCCCCATTTCTTCGAGATGGTCTTGAAGATGTCCGGGTGCAGCTTCCATTCGTGAGCATCCGAAGTGGTTCTGCTTAATATGTCTGCTAGAGTATTGTCTTTCCCCGGTACAAATATTGCCTGTAACTGAATGTTGTAGCTGAGTGCCAGGGTCCACAGCTCCAAGGTCATTCTGCATAGGGGTATGAATGAGTGCCTCCCTGTTTGTTGATGTACCACATGACTGTGGTGTTGTCTGTCCTTATCATCAACTGGCCCTCTTTGAGAAATGGTTTGAACTTTTGGATTGCCAGTTTTACTGCCAGCATTTCTTTTAGATTGATGTGCAGGTGAAGTTGATCCTGTGTCCACAATCCTTGCACGCATTTGTCCAGCATGTGGGCCCCCCATCCTAGGTCTGAAGCGTCTGTTGTGATGGTCTGGCTTGGTTGACATCTGCGGAAGGGTAGGCCTGGGTTTGACTGGCATGCCTGAGCCCACCATAGGAACTCTTGTTTTAAGCATGGAATTAGTGGGATTTCTGTTTCTAGACTGTGTCTGTGTTGGGACCATAAATTCTTTAGGTACCACTGTAGTTTCCTCATATGTAGTCTGGCAAATGGGACCAAGATTATGCATGATGCCATGAAGCCCAAGGTCTGCAGAACTTTTCTTGCTGTTAACTTGTTCAGTTTTGTTAGTGCCAAGAAGTAAAGAGGAAGTTCTTTTTGTTTTTCTGTAGTCAGGAATGCCATTTGTTGTACTGTGTCCAATTCAGCCCAAGAATGTCCTTGTTTGGGATGGTATCAGCCTTGACTTTTGTAAATTGACTGTGTATCCCAGTCCTTTTAGCAAGTAAATGACCCTTTGTAAATCTGTTGTCAGCTTGCTTTTGTTGTCCCCTTGTAGCAGGCAGTCGTCCAGGTATGGGTAAATTTGAATTCCTGTAGTCTGCAATGGGCGATTACTGATGCCAGGCATTTTGTGAATACTCTGGGCAGTAGATAAGCCAAAGGGCAATGCTGAGAATTGATAGTGCTCTGATCCTGCAAGAAATCTGAGGTATCTTCTGCAGATTGGTCGAATGGGGACGTGCAGGTATGCCTCCTTGAGATCTAGAGTTACCAGCCAAGACTCCTTGCCCAGCATGGGAAGAAGCTGCTGTAGGGTCAGCATTTTGAATTTTGGGACAATGATGTATGTATTTAAGGTGGACAGGTCGAGAATTGGTCTCCAACTTTTTTCCTTTCTTGGAACTAGGAAAAGTCTGGAGTAGAACCCCTTTCCTTGTTCTGCTGTTGGCACTCTTTCCACAGCTCTCATGTTTGCTAACTCCATTATCTGGCGTAGAGCCTCTGTTTTTTGATTTGGAGGTAGATTTGGCATTCCTCTTTTGACTGGTAAAGTGTGGAAGTGAAACCGGTAACCTTGATCTATGGTTTGTAAAATCCACTTGTCTTTTGTTATGTAGTGCCAGTTTTTTGAAAATAAGGTTAACTTTCCGCCTAGAGGAGCTGCTATTTGTTCCCTGGTAGGCGGATTTAGGATTAAGTCACTGTGGTTGTGCTGATGTAGTGGCAGTGGCTGCGTCTGTGCCTCTGTTGTTACCTTGCCACTGTCGTCCTCTGTAGGCACCTCCTCTGGATTGGTTTCTGCCTCTGGAACGTCTATTTCTGCCCCTTTGAAATTTTGTGGAGTCAGGAAAGGACCAATTTTGGCAGGCCAGTTCCTGCTAAACCTTGGGGTTGAACCTGTAAGAAATCTTTAACAGTTTGAACAGATTTTGCCTTTTCTTCCATTTTCTTCATAACCTGCTGGGCAGGTGTACCAAACAAACTTGTCTTGTCCATAGGAGCATCTAGCAACTTAGCTTTAACATGATCCGGTAAAGCTTGTTCCTTTAGCCATGCATGCCTTCTTATCACTGTGCCTGTCATGGCTGATCTAAATGAAGCCTCCAGTGCATCATAGCCACATTTTAAGGAATGGTTGCTAACCTGTTGTATGTTATTTACCATCTCTAATACATATTTCTTATCAAGAGATTCATCAGTGGTTAGTTTTTAGTTAACTGATCAAGCATAAACTCTTGGTATTGTATCATGTGAAACTGACAGTTTAAAGCTCTAGCTGAAAGAGTAGCTGAAGTGTAGACCTTTTTACCCCATCTGTCTAGTGACCTTGCTTCCCTTTCAGAAGGAATTGGGTTTTTAGCTGTGGTCGCGGCTACTGCCTTGGGACCCTGGGATATAGTTTCTGGGTCTGCAAGTGGGGCCTTGTAAAGGTGGTGATGAGTATCTGGCACCCTGTAAAATCTGTCTGGTTTGGCAGGGGCTGGGGGTAAAGAATCTGGAGCGGAGCCAACATCATTGAAAGCATCATCCACCACAGAGAGAACAGGAGGTATAGCTAAGGGCCTGTGCTGTGGGAGGTGCAGAAAGGTCCTAAGTCTTTTCTGGAGTCTGAAAAATCCTGTTGCTGCCATTGGAACTGTTCTCGCATGGCATGCAAGGTTTCCCAAAGGAGAATTCTTCTGGTGGGGAAGCAGCTGGAATGGATTCTTCAGCATCAGAATCTTCAAAATTGGAGAAGGGAGCCTCAGGCTGGTCAGCTATGTCTGATTCATCAGCAGAATCATCAGAAGACACTGGCTCAGGGGGCTCTGCCCTAGGTCTCTTCTCTGGGGGTTGAGAGGCCCTGTCTGGGTGAGATTGAGATCCTCTAATTAAAGAAATTAAATCTTCTGCCAAAGAAAGCATTTGAGAACTAGAAGAGGGCCTGGATGTGGGGGGTTTAACAGGCACTGTTTTAGTAGTCTTGGCTGCTTTAGCCCTGGCGAAGGCCTTAATGGACATGGCAGCTGGAGGCCTAGCAGCACCACGTGCTGGGGTAGAGACATCCAAGGATGGGATGGTGTCTGATAAGTCAACCACCGTAGTGGGTAAAATTTCTGAGGTCGATTCAAGAGTTGTAGCAGGGGCCTCGGTTGTAAGAATAGGTTCATCTGTACTTTGAGCAGTTTTCGGTTTCGCGAAACCGAGACACTCGTTTGCTTTACCGTGGTTTCGCCGAAACCGCGGATCATGAAAGTGTCGGTCTTTTCTTTGCGTTTTTGGGGTAGTCGGAGGATCCGGCGGCATAATGTACGCAAAATCAGAACCGAAAAACTGTTCAGCAAACTCCGACCGGCGCCTAAGCGTTCGGTTGAAAGAGGCACAGGCGAACAGGCTGCTACGTCGTGGGCTGGGCCTAAACCAGGCAGACAGTAAGAGTGGAAATCTTTATGAGGTATTTGTTTCCCACAGGTTAAACAATTGTTAACTTTTTCTGACATCGGCTGAGGCAAGAAAGAGTCCCCAACGGGGTACTTAGCTTTAGAAGTCTTCGAAGTAGTATTCGGTAGAAGTAATCTCTGGATCCGACCGACCGGCACTTGCGAACAGCTTCTGCTTGGCCACGGCAAGAAAGACTGAGGAAAATGGCGTCGGCTGATGCTTTTATACCCGAAGACCAACAGAGATGACGTCGGATGGAGTGCGACATCAGCCGAAGCCGGACCCGGACTTTGGAATCCGGCCGACTGCAGGGCTGCCTGACGACAGGACAACCCCACTTGTTATGACTGCAGATGCATCCATGAAGGACATCAAAAGTATTTAGCTACAAAAATAGCCAGACGACGAATAGTTCGGGTGTTGACCAAGGCACAAAACCGACAGCGAGGGACGTCGTGGTCTGAGCCTAAACAGGTGATGCAGTAAGAATGAAAATCTCTATGAGGTATTTGCTTTCTACAGGCAAGACTATTATTAATTTTTTCTGACATTGGTTAGAGCAAGAAAAAAGGATTCCCCCAACGGGGTACTTATCTTTTTGAAGACTTCAAGTCTGAAACTCTAAAATGAAAATTTCACTAGTCGGCCGACCGGCACTTGCAAACTGGTTCTGCTTCGGGCACCGCATGGCAAGAAAAGCTGATGTAATGGCATTGGCTGCATGTTTTATACCCCTTACGACCTGACGTCATGGAAGAAGCAACAGCATCCGACGCAGAAATCCCAAGACTCTGGTATTCAGGCCGGCTGAGGGCTGCCTGCAGGCAAATAACCCAAATGTGATGACTGCAACAGTCAAACAAGAAGTACATACAGTTTTGAACCTACCATAAATGTAGATGTTCGAGTGTATACACTGCTGCAGTCATTACACTTGGGTTATCCTGCCGTCAGGCGGTTCCCCAGTCGGCCTGAGTTCCAAAGTCTTGGTCCGGCGTCGGTTGCTGTCGCCTCCTCCCTGACGTCAGTGGGGCAGGGGTATACAAGATGCAGTAGACGCCATTTTCTTCAGTTTTTCTTGCCCCAGATGTCAGGTGCCCCCAAATAGGTAAGCAATTCAAATTGCTAATAAAACATACATAAGAAAAGCAAACAAAATCTTTCAGCTACCAGCAAATACTCCCCATAGGTAGTAAGGGGTAGAAGACATAGGTACGTACCAGCAAGTAAGAGGGGAAGGAGGGAGGGTAACCTGGACTGCAGCAGTGTATACACTCGAACATCTACATTTATGGTAGGTACAAAATTGTACTATGTTCATCGTGTTACACTGCTGCAGTCATTACACTTGGGTAGAATCCCAAAGCTGAGGTAGGGTGGCTGGTTCTATAAAGCATTAGGGGTGGCTTTTAAGGCCCTGCAGCACTGCAGTGGCGAAGCCAGCTCTGGATTTAGAGTATAGAGGCAGATGGTAATGCTTGGTGAAGGTATGTACAGAACTCCAAGTTGCTGCTTCAAAAATATCCTTGGTAGGTACTCCTCTAAGGTAGGCAGTTGCCCTAGTGGAGTGAGATCTAATACGGCTAGGTACAGGTTTCCCATGGTGTGTATAGCAGAAATGTATGCAATGTCCTATCCATTTTGAAACAGTCTGTTTTGAAATGGCTTTTCCCTGTGCTCCTGCAGCATATGCTACCAATAATTGCTCAGATTTCCTGAAAGCTTTGGTTTTGTCCAAGTAGAAGTGTAACTGCCTGTGAATGTCCAAGGAATGCAGTAGTCTCTCCCCTTTATTCTGTGGTTTTGGATAAAAAGTTGGCAAATGAATAGTTTGGTTTAGAGCCACACTGGATACCACCTTTGGCATAAACGTAGGGTTAATTCTTAAAGACACCCTGTCCTGGTGGAAAATGAGGAAAGGTTCCACTGCCATTAGTGCCTGTAATTCTGAAACTCTTCGTGCTGATGTTCTTGCCAGGAGCAGAGCAGTTTTCCAAGAGATATCTTTTAATTCTGCTGTGTTAGCTGGCTCAAAAGGAGGCAGTGTTAATTTTTGCAAAACAAAGTTGAGGTCCCAAGTTGGAGTAGGTGCTCTAAGGGATGGTCTTATGTTTTTAGCCCCTCTGAGGTACTGTCTTAGCAAAGGATTTGAGAAAATTGGTGGATCCGTGTTGTAATGAGCAGAGATGGCAGAGGCGTGGATCTTGATGGATGAGAAGGAGAGGCCTTTGTCCAGCATCTCAGTTGAATATTGTAGTATCTGAGGAATGTTTGGGACATTAAGGTAAAGGCTGTGAGAGCTTGGTTCCAGGCACAGAATCTCTTCCATTTATCCGAATAGGCTTTCCTGGTACTAGGCTTTCTGGCCTCCAGAATGACATCCATAACAGCTTTGGAGAGTGGCATTGCTTGCTTGACTATGGAATCTTCCGTGCAGTTTGGTTTAAGGTCTTTAGCTGGCTGTGTACTATCTGATTGTTGTGCTGAGTCAGCAGATGTGGGATTTGAGGCAAAATCCAGGGTGGTCCTTGTGCTAGGTTCTTTAAGATTGGGTACCAGTGCTGGCGTGGCCAGTCTGGTGCAATCAGGATCATCTTTGGCTCTTCTTGCCTGGCTATTATGAGTACCATTGGCAGGACATGTAGTGGTGGGAAAGCGTATACTTGTAGATCTTTCCAGCTGAATGTGAGGGCATCCACTTTCCATGTTTGTGGATGGTAACTCCTTGTGCAGAATTTCTGTAGCTGGCAGTTCATTGGGGATGCAAACAGATCTAAGTCCGGGCTCCACCATTTCTGTGTTACCATTCTGAATATTTGTGGATTCAATTCCCATTCGTGGGGATCCATGATGTTTCTGCTTAAGTAGTCTGCCAGTGTGTTTCTCTCTCCTGGCAGGAATTGTGCTTGCAGATGAACTTGATAGTTTACAGCTGTGTTCCACAAGGTCATGGCTTGCCTGCAGAGGGGGTAGGCGCGAGTGCCCCCTTGCTTGTTTATGTACCACATAACTGTAGTGTTGTCTGTCTTTAGTAGTAGTTGTCCTGGATGCAGCAGGTCCTTGAAAGCTATAAGGGCATTTTGTACAGCTAGCATCTCTTTTTGATTGATGCGAAGATGCCTTTGTTCTGCGGGCCACTTGCCCTGAATACAGCTGCCTGCCATGTGTGCTCCCCAGGCGTAATCTGATGCATCTGTTGCCAGTGTTTGCCTGGCTGTAGGTTGAGTAAAAGGCTGTCCTTTGTTTAGGTGACAAGATTGAGCCCACCACTGAAACTCCTGTTGAAGGCAAGGAATTAGAGGTATAACTGTTTCCAAACTTTGACAGTGTTGAGACCATACATTCTTTAGATACCACTGTAGTTTCCTCATATGCAGTCTGCATATGGAATACGTAGTATGCAAGATGCCATGTAACCCAAGGCCTGCAGAATTTTTCTTGCAGGGAGCTGGGTCTTTGTTGCCATCAATTGAAAGTATTGAGTCAGTTGTCTTTGCTTGTCTGGCGTGAGATAAGCCATCTGGGCCATTGTGTTCAAGCTGGCACCCAGGAATATTATCTCTTGTGAGGGCACTAGTTTTGATTTCTTTTCGTTTACTGTGTATCCCAGGCAACTTAACTTTTTTACAAACGCCAGATGCTTTAGAAGAATGTCATTGCTCTCTGCTTGAATCAGGCAGTCGTCCAGGTACGGATACATTTGAATTCCTGTCTGCAAAATGCAATTACTGGTGCCAGGCACTTTGTGAAGACCCTGAGCGCAGTAGATAAGCCAAAGGGCAGTGCAGGGAATTGATAGTGCATTGAACCAGGTATGAATCTGAAGTATCTTCTGCAGTTTTGTCTGATAGGGACATGCAGGTATGCCTCCTTGAGGTCTAATGTCACGTGCCAAGCTTTCTTGCCCAGCATGGGAAGAAGCTGCTGTAGTGTCAACATTTTGAATTTTGGAACATCCAGGTAAGTGTTTAGAGAAGAAAGATCCAGAATGGGCCTCCAGGCTTTGTCCTTTCTGGAGACCAGAAAGAGTCCCGAGTAAAATCCTTGTCCTTGCTCCTGTGGTGGTACCTTTTGAATAGCTCTCATATCCATGAGTGCTGTCATTTGTTTTTGAGCCTCTGCCCATTGATTTGGTGGCAGATTTGGCATTCCTTTTAACCTTGGCAGAGTGTGAAAGTGGAACCTGTAACCTTGAGATACAATGTTGAGAACCCATTTGTCTTTGGTGATCATATGCCAATTGTGATAGAAAAGTGCCAGTTTTCCTTCCAAGGGGGCTGCCAAGAGAGAGTTGCTTGGCAGCTGTAGTGGGAAGTCATTGGGGCTGCTTTTTATATGGTTGGGGCCTTCTTCCCCTTCTTTCTGGCCTGATGCAACCCATTGTCGAGGACTGCAAGGACCTTGTGGTTGACCTCTACCTCTTGGACGTCTGTATCTGCCCCTTTGAGGTCTGTCCGCAACTGGAAAGAACCTATTCTTAGTTGGCCAATTTCTGCTAAATCTAGGAGGCTGAACCTGTAAGAAATCCTTCACCGTTTGCATAGATTTTGCCTTATCCTCCATTTTCTTTAATACCTCTTCTGCCTTAACTCCAAATAACACATTCTGCTGCAGAGGTGCATCCAATAATTTTGCTTTAACATGATCTGGTAACGTATGTTCTTTTAACCAAGCATGTCTTCTAATGACAGAGCCTGTAACAGCTGCTCTACAGGAGGCCTCTAAAGAATCAAAACCACATTGCAAGTATGTTTTCCCACCTGTTCAGCTGCATGCAATAAATCCTGCATTTCTTTAAAAGTAGGAGGATCTGAATCTGGAAGCATTTTTTTGTTTCAGCTGAGACAGTAAAAACTGCTGATATTTTAACACGTGAAACTGGCAATTTAAGGCTCTCATTGCTAAAGTTGCAGACGTATATACTTTCTTTCCCCATCTGTCTAATACTCTGGAATCTCTGTCATAGGGAACTGGATTCTTGGCTGATGAGGCCTTAACCCCTTTGGGTCCCTGAGAAATAGTTTCAGGGTCAGCAACAGGGCTTTTGTACAGAAATTTGTGTGAGTCAGGGACTCTGTAGTATCTTAAACCAATACTATACATGCCAAATCCTTTATTGCAAAGCTTTCGGGTCAACACCCTTCATCAGTACATGAAAAAAGTCATTCTTCTCACAGTTTAAAAAGGGAGTACTATTAAGATCACATGCCTCAGCCAGCCTATCATCCTAACTACTAATCAATTCTTAAAGAAAAAACTACCCTTAATACACACAAATATATGCCTAAAAGCTCATATTCACTATTATCACATATTAACCTAAAAACATTACAGTCATACATTTTAAAAAAACTTTTCAGAATTATATCATCCCATGTTATTTTAGATTTTCTCTCTGCCTTTTTATTAATACCGGTTTTAAACTAACCGCATTATTGAGGCCAGGCTTCACATCTGCCTGAAGTCTGACAATCCATTCATATTTCTTTAATTCTAAAGTATTATTCATATCACCCTTCCTTACCCCCATCTCCACTGTACATATAACCCTAAACTTAAATTTATGTCTTTCACCATTATCCACAATATGCTTACTTAATGTATTCGTCAAGACTTTCCTTCTTATCGGATTTATGTTCTATTATTCTCTCCCTTAGTTTCCTAGTAGTTTTACCTACATAGAATGATGTGCACACTACGCACATAGCTAGGTACACTACCCGAGTTGTTACAGTTTGTCATGGCTCTTTGTGTGAATACTTCTTTATTAACTGGATGTATAAATATGTCCCCACCTTCATATAAATCATTGCAACAAGTACAGTTATAGCATTTTTTCTGTTCTTATTTTATTTTGTAATTGCACTGTCTTTCTTTAAAGTCTTTGTAGCAGAGCTTCTGTTTTAAAGTTTGAGTTCCTATAGGCATACTGTGGTTTCTCACCTACTATTGATTTTATTTCAGGCATGGCCATCAAAATAGGCCAATTTTTTTCCCACTATATTTCGTACATTATTCGTATTAAGGTTAAATGCAATGAGATATCTCACTACTTTCTCCTTACATTTTAATGTTCCACAGGACTCTATCTCTTCACTAAAAACTGGCTTGTATTTATTAGCTCTACCCAATAGCACTTCATCGTAAACACCATCTATAATTTGTTTTGGATAACCATTCCTTTCAAATTCTTGCATCATTTCCATAGCTTGTTCCCTAAAAATGCCATCCACTGTATTTAATTTACTAGTTCTTATCAACTGTGCTTTTAAAACACCTTTAAATGTGTGTGGTGCATGCATACCATCTCTACCAATATATCTACAGGCATCCACCTCTTTCATATGAATTGTAGGCTCTAATCTGCCCCCATTTCTATAAAGGTAGACATCCAGAAACTTTATACTTTTATGTGATGCTACCATCTTAAATTTCAAAAATCCCGTAGAGCCATTAAGATACATTACAAAATCATTCAATTCTGGTAAAGAACCGCTCCATACCAAAAAACAGTCATCCACGAACCTCCTATAGAATTTGACATTGGAATTCATATCATTTATATCACCGAGTACAGTATGTTTCTCCCACTCAAAGTACCAAGTTAGCATAAGTATTAGCTATAGGAGTGCCCATCGCAACTCCAGTTAGCTGTAAATATGGCACTTTATCAAAAATAAAAATATTGTTTGTTAACACCGTTTCCAATAGGGTACAAATATTCTCCATTTCTCTGCTGTGCATTTTGACTTCACCATTCAAAAAAATCACGAATAGCATTTAATCCATATTCATTGGGAATAACTGTAAACAGTGACGTAATGTCCAAGGACACCCAAGATATAATTTTCTCCTATATTATTTGAATGTCAATTATATAGGTCTCGTAGGAACCTGTTGGTATCTTTCAATACTGTGGGGCATTTATCTAGATGTTTCCCTAATACTGTTTGCAAGTATTTAGAAATTGGTTCGGTCACCCAACCACCCCCTGAGACTATAGGTCTCAGTGGTGGATTTACTAAACTTTTATGTACCTTTGGGATGTCCTAAATCTGTGGTATTCTAGGGCAGGGCACACTTAAGTAATTAAATAAATCTATTGTTATATCATTATTCAATTGCAATTCATAGATTGTCATATTCACATCAGTGATATATCTTTTAACCTCATTAAACAACATTTCTTTAAAAGTCAGTGCATCATTTAAAATACTTTTAAAATTCATCATATAAAAGTTTCCCTATCCAATATTACCACCGCTCCCCCTTTGTCAGCTTGTTTTATCACTATCTCATTATTTTCTTGTAATTCTCTCAGAGCTACATATTCAGAATATGTTAAGTTATACTGTTTCTTCTTAATTCTTTTACTATAGTAAGTCCTTAACTCATTTTCAATATTGGAAAAAGCAGCCAAGATTGGACATAGTAATGGTGAAAACGCACTCAATGTTTTACAAACAAGCGATTGCATACATGTTTCTTTAAAAATCAGCTTCAAACTAACATTTCTAACAAACCGCTTCAAGTCCGTTACTGCTTGTACAATGCTGTCTGTTGCATTAGGGATAAACTTCAGTCCCTTACTTAGGTCTATTTGTGCTTCAGTTAATAACAAAACCGAGAGATTAACAGTACCTTTTATCATTTGTACGAGCGCCTGGTCACCTTGTGCATTACCAGGCTGCTGTTCTTCCTCTTAACCCCTGTGCTCAGCTGTTGAGTTTGCCGTTGTATCGGTGTAACCTTCGGTGTTCGTTTCTGCTGCACTGATATTTTCTCCAGTTGCTTCAACTGAAAAGGGGAAAAAGAAGTAATTTCCTTTTGTATACTTCTTTAATAATGCATGGACTACGAGAAGCACTCGGTTCTTTTACTTTTAAGCGCATGATGCCATCGGTCCTTAGCGTCGCTATGATGTTCTGTAATGGTTGGCGCACCATCCACTACATCTTTAGTGGACGCCCCTAGCCAATGATTTGACTATTCCGCAGCTGTAGGAGTAATAATTTGCAATATGACCCTTCGGACTGGCTAAAGGGTCTGCAACTATTTACGGTGCCTCAAAAGTATCTAATTGATCAAGAGAGTTCATTGTTTTACTTTCAGAGGCTGCCACTCTCTCTTTAGAAAGCAAAAAATTATCATTTCTTGGCCAAGAAAAGATATGGCCGTTTTTAAAATCATTTACATCCCTTTGTATTTTGTTTTTCTTTTTTGTTGCAGCTTCGTAACTAGTACATAAAGCCGATCCAAAACAGTCGGATACAATTCAGATAAGTCAACATAGCATGGCATATTCACTATTTCATTCTCTAAAGTATTTATTTCCTCTAACAGTTTTCTCTCAATAGGTTCAAAGAAGGTATTCATAAGCTTCATACAATCTGCGCACAATTTAAGATTCAGCTGTTGCCACTGCATAAGAAGCTCATTATAAGTATTTGCATAAGAAGCTCATTATAAGTATTTGCATAAGAAGGCATCTTTAGGACTCTCAGCCCTCGTGGTACTATACCAAACTCAAAATAAGCCTGAAAGCTTAACCGTTGCCAATGGAGTTGCTTGCAAGATTGTACTTTCTTTTCCAAAGATGCTAACCTTTCCTTAAACTCCTCCATTGTCTGGTCAATGGTTACCAACATAGGAGGTGCATTAAATACCATTTTCAACAGCGGATTTTCTTGTAATTGCAGCAACCTTTTCACTGAACTATTCAGTTCTCTCAGCATACTCTCCGGAGCATTTAATAGACTCATAGCTGGCTGAAGCTCTCCCCTGTTCTTGATGCTAACAGTAACAACCAAATTCCAAAATCACAGTCCAAATTCTATGTAGGTAAAACTACTAGGAAACTAAGGGAGAGAATAATAGAACATAAATCCGATATAACAAGGAAAGTCTTGACGAATGCATTAAGTAAGCATATTGTAGATAATGGTGAAGGACATAAATTTAAGTTTAGGGTTATATGTACAGTGGAGATGGGTGTAAGGAAGGGCGATATGAATAATACTTTAGAATTAAAGGAATATGAATGGATCGTCAGACTTCAGGTGGATGTGAAGCCTGGCCTCAATAATGCAGTTAGTTTAAAACCGGTATTAATAAAAAGGCAGAGAGAAAATCTAAAATAACATGGGATGATATAATTCTGAAAAGTTTTTAAAAATGTATGACTGTAATGTTTTTAAGTTAATATGTGATAATAGTGAATATGAGCTTTTAGGCATATATTTGTGTGTATTACGGATAGTTTTTTCTTTAAGAATTGATTAGTAATTAGGATGATAGGCTGGCTGAGGCATCTTAATAGTACTCACTTTTTAAACTGAGAAGAATTACTTTTTTCATGTACTGATGAAGGGTGTTGACCCGAAAGCTTTGCAATAAAGGATTTGGCGTGTATAGTATTGGTTTAATTTACAGTATTTATACAGTACCACCAATTTTTGTGACTCTGTAGTAACTGTCAGGTTTAACTGGGGCTGGAGGTAAGGAATCAGGATTCAAGCTGGATTCAGTATACACATCATCCAAAATATCTAACACTGGCGGAATAGCAAGGGGTCTGCGTTGAGGTAATAAAAGGAAGTCTCTGAGCCTTTTCTTGGATTCTGAGTAATTCTGGCCTTCCCAATGGAAATGCTCCCTCATGGTATGCAAGGTTTCGAAGGAGTAGTCCTCAGGCGGAGAGGCTGATGGAATTGACTCCTCAGCATCAGAATCCTCATAAGGGGGTAAAGAATATCCTAGGTCTGAGGATGAATCTGAAGAGATGGACACCTAGTCGGATGAGTCATAGTCTGCATCCTGTCTAGGCCTTTTATCAGGAGGGGGATGGGACCCCCTGATCAGAGCGATTAGGTCTTCGGCCATTTTGAGCATTTGTTTCTTAGGCATGGAGACCTGAGCCGGAGAATGCTGTATTTGTTTCTTTGATTTTAAAGCTGGTTTAGACTTAGCAGAGGGTTTAATGCTTAACTGAGTAGGTCTGAAAACACCCTCTGAAGCTGGGGGCAGCTCAGCTACTTCGGATACCTCTGAAGGGTTAGTTTCGGTAGGCTGAATAACTTGTGCATCCGAAGGCCCAGCCATTTCCACGTGGTAGTCAGAGGCGGCCTGTGGTTCTACAGAAGCGGTAGTCAGGGGCTGTGAAAGCACCTCGCTGAAAACCAGAGAACCGGCGACTGGCCTAGAAGAGGCTTTGTCATCAATTTTGGGCCTCGGGTGCCTATCCTTGTCTTTGCGCTTTTTATGTATTCCGGTCATCGGAAGTTCCGACGGCATGGTATAATTGAATTTTCTACCAAAATAATGTCAGGCAAAATCAAACAGACGTTTAATAGTGTGCTTGTTAAACCTAGCACAAAACAGACAACCAGTGACGTCGTGGTCTGGGCCTAGGCATGGGATACAATAAGAATGGAAATCCTTATGAGGTATTTGCTTCCCACAAGAAATACAGTTATTAACTTTTACTGACATCGGTCTGAGGCAAGAAAAAGTTTCCCCAACGGGGTACATAGCTTTGTAGAGGACTTCGGTTCTGGATTTGGAATGAAAATCTCAGGAGACGGCCGACCGGCACTTGCGAACTGCTTTTGCTTCAGGCACCGCGTGGCAAGAAAGACTGAAGAAAATGGCATCAGCTGCATCTTGTATAGCCCTGCCGCACTGACGTTAGGGAAGAGGTGACAGCAACAGACGCCAGACTAAGACTTTGGAACTCAGGCCGACTGGGGAACCGACTGACGGCAGGATAACCCAAGTGTAATGACTGCAGCATGATGCAGGTATATCAGCAATTACATATTGGTTAGACAGATCCCAATTATACACTATGGGGTTTAACAATTTTCTAATCAGACTGACACAATATGTGTCAACTAAGAACATCTTCTATTTTGAAAGACAAGCCTATTGGCAAGTTAGAGGCACTGCTATGGGAGCATCCTTTGCTCCCATATACGCAGATTTGTTTATGGGATTCTTTGAACAACAATTCATATATGATTCTTACCACAATTCCTATATGGAACAATCAGATATCTGGAGAAGATACTTAGATGATTGTTGGATGGTGTGGCGGGGTGATAGCATACGAGTATATGATTTTGTAAAATATTTGAATAACAACCCATGGGATAATTCAGTTTACTTTAAATATACAATATCAAGAAATTGTCTTTTTGGATGTGACAGTCTCTCGACAGGCTGACCATACATTGGCGACCCGTGTACATAGGAAATTTCCACAATACAATACACTTTTACATGCATCCAGTTATCATCCCCGCCACATCATTAACATCCCTAAATCTCAATTCTTACATATGAAACGTATACGTTTGTCTCAAGAATCCCATCTAGCATGTGAACAGGACCTGCCCAACAGGCTTATCAAGAATCCCATCTAGCATGTGAACAGGACCTGCCCAACAGGCTTATAAGCAGAGGGTATCAGAAACATCGTATTACCCAAACTATTAATCAGATCAAAGATGTGCCCCGATCTACACTATTACAATACAAACATTCACATGATGAACCTAAAGCAACAACATCTCAACCCATCAGGTTTGTCACTACATTTGGTAGCAATACACCCTTGTTTAGGGACATTATCAATAATCATTGGGATATTCTGAGGGCTCATGAACATTTGAATGAGATATTACCTGACAGATGTGCTTTTTCATACCATAGGGGTAGAACCATTCAGTCTCACTTTACACATTACAAAAAAATACAAGCCACCCATATCTATTCAGACAACTCTATTTGGTGATCCTTTGGTAGGATGTTTTCCATGTGGTCATTGTAGTGCTTGCAGATACATTTTCAAGACCAAAGAATTTTCTAGTGGCAATACCTCTAAGGTATACCAGATAAGAATTTTTGGTAACTGTAGCACGGATTTGGTGATTTATCTGGCCACTTGTACATGTTCCTCCTTTTATGTAGGCCAAACATCAAGACCACTGAGACACAGGATAAGTGAACATCTCAGCGCCATTAGAAATCATAAAATTTCTAATGCTTTATATAAACACACCCTGACTCACCAAACTGCACAATTTAAATTTACTATTATTGACAAAATTGGTATGCATAGAAACCTTAAAGCAGGCTGGCATGACAGATTAAACAATATGGAATCCTCATGGATCACCAGGTTAGGAGCTTTATTCAAATCTGGCTTAAATGAAATAGAACAGTTTTTGTCAGCTTATGATTTCATGCATTTGTATATTAGTCAAAACTGACTGTATTCTCTTTAGATAAAGACAAGTTTATAGTCTACATCATTTGATTTTCAAACAGGTGTATACATGTTTTTTGGTGTATATACACCTTTAAATGATGGGATATAAAAGCAAATACCAGGATGTGCTGTTAATACTATTTTTTTCTTTTGCACTGATGAAGGCTAAAAATATAGCCGAAACCGGTTTGCAATATATGGAATGTAATTTTGCCACCAATAAAGAACGTTTAGGCACTTTTCTCCTTTGTGCTGGTTTGTTTTTGGGTTATTCGTGACTTTTGGTTTGAACCATGCACTAGGTCCACCTTCCGTGTATTTTGGTTTGGTTTAAAAGTTTAATGTTGGACATAGTTACTACAGTTTACTTTTAACATATATTAAGTTTTGGACTACACTATTTCTTGTTCAGTGTCTGCTTGTATGTAAAATGTTTGAATCTTAACAGATTCAAGAATATGTAATGGAACATTGGACTGTCTATAAAGTGTGCAATAAATAGAATTGCTAAAAAAAAAGCATTCACATGCCTGATCTAAAACCTCCTTAAACACCAGCATCTCAGTTCTCTTCAGTTCCTTCATAATTCTGGCAACTCTATAACGCACACATTTCATATTATTACTTCCTTTTTCTCAACAAGGATACCAAAATGGAACAAAAGTACTCCAGATGCAGCCTTAGCAGGCCACGAAAGATTTCCACAGCATCTTTAAAATCAACGTTCTGTTTAGATGCAGCTAGAAATTTAAGACTACAGGTACTACCATCCGAAAGAGGAATTAAAAGCCAATATTTATGTCAAGTACTAGTCACAATGACTGATCTTCCAAATTTTACTACGGTAGTACTGACAGGTGCCAGGCAGAGTCTGGCAGGCTTTACCAGGTGGATACACTCTGCATACTAATGCATGCTACAGTTACTGCTTGTAGCAATTAGGATGTTCCCTCTAAAATAATTCAATCTCAATTTTTTTAAACCATCAATAATGGAAGACAAAAACAGAAGTACGCATTTTAATTTTTAAGTACTAAACCCAAGTGGCAGCAAACAAAGAATGCAATCGACTGCATCAGCTAACTGGCAAGCATCAATTATTAAACTGCAATAACTGCCTTTTTGGCTACGAAGCATCCCACATGCTAAAATTTGTTCATTCAGGTATGTGAAACAGAAGGTACAGTTGAGTACACTTACCACAGATGTAGATGTTAGAGTGTATTTACTGTTGCAGTCATCACATTTGGGTTATCTGCTTGCAGTAGCCCGCAGTCGGCCTGATTATCAAAGTCTTGGGTCCTGCGTCAGTTGCTGTCTCATCTTCAGTGACATCAGGCAGGGGTATAAAGCATGCAGCCGACGTCATTACATCAGTTTTTCTTGCCCCAGATGTCAGGTGCCGCCCTAATAAGAAGCAATTAAATTTAAATATATATATATATATATATATATATATATATATATATATATATATATATATATATATATATACATATATACACACATATGTATATATACATACACACCTACATACATGCATACATACACACACACACAAGGTTATACCTCCAACAAAAAAGCAAATACACCAAAAATCTTTTAAGCATAGTAAGAGAGAACAGAGGTACAGCCAAAAGAAGTCACGGAGCTGGAGGGAGGGTAACCAGGACTGCAACAGTGAATACACTCCAACATCTACATTTATGGTAAATGTACACAACTCTACTATGTTCTTTATGTGTCACTGTTGCAGTCATCACATTTGGGTAGATTCCAAAAGATAAGGATGGGAGGAGGAATTTAGATAGCATTAGGACCAGCTATAAGGACCTGCAAGACTGCAGTGGCAAAGCCAGCTCTGGCTTTAGAGAAAATTGGCAAATGGTAATGCTTGGTGAAAGTATGTACAGAACTCCGGGTAGCAGCTTCTAGGATGTCTCTGGTAGGGACACTTCCGAGAAAGGCTGTAGAGGTAGATGCAGCCCTGGTTGAATGGGGTCTAATCCCCCTGTGGGTTAGGTTTTCCATTGTGCTTATAGCAGAAATTAATGCAATGGTCTATCCATTTAGAAATGGTTTGCTTTGAAACAGCCTTCCCCCTCTGTCCCTGCAGCAAATGTCACCAGCAGTTGTTCAGATTTCCTTTGAGGTTTAGTCCTGTCCAAGTAAAATCCAAGTTGTCTGTGCACATCTAAGGAGTGCAGTGTCCCTTCCCCTTTGTTCTGTGGATTAGAAAAGAAGGTTGGCAAATGAATGGATTGATTAAGAGCCACACTGGATACCACCTTGGGCATGAAGGAGGGATTGGTCCTGAGGGACACCCTGTCCGCATGAAAGATGATGAAAGGCTCCACTGCCAAAAGGGCCTGTAATTCAGATACCCTTCTTGCTGAAGCAACTGTTAAAAGGAAAGCTGTTTTTCAAGAAAGGCATTTTAACTCTGCAGTTGCAGCTGGCTCAAAAGGAAGAAGTGAGTTTTTTCAATACAAAGTTAAGGTCCCAGGATGGAGTTGGGGCTCTCCTGGGTGGTCTTAAGTTTTTGGCTCCTCTGAGGAACTGCTTGAGCAGTGGGTGAGAAAGGAGGGGTGGTTCTGTGTTGTAATGAGCTGAAATGGCTGAGGCATGGATTTTGATGGAGGAAAAAGAAAGGCCCTTGTGAAGCATCACAGTAGAGTACTGAAGAATCTGAGGTAAATTGGGTGCTGCTGTGGCCATCCCTTGAGTTTGGTTCCAGGCACAGAATCTTTTCCATTTTTCAGCATAGGATTTTCTAGTACTAGACCTCCTTGCCTCCAAAATGACATCCAACACTTGTTTACTGAGCGATGGTAACGGAGTGATTAGGTAATTAGCCAGGCTGCCAGGTTCAGGGTTTGAAGCTGAGGGTTAAGAATCTGGCTCTCCTGCTGTGACAGCAGGGTAGGGGTCTGAGGCAGGTGCTATGGGGCTAGCTGTGAGGGGGGTACCAGTGTTGGCATGGCCAGTCTGCTGCAATCAGCATCATCCTTGGTTTGTCCTGTTTGATCTTTAGTAGTACTTTGGAAAGGAGAGGCAGAGGAGGAAAGGCATAAACTAATAGATATTTCCAGCTGAAGGACAGAGCATCCACTTTCCAAGCTTGTTTATGGGGAGCCTTTGTGCAAAATTTGTCTAATTGGTAGTTCTGGGGGTAGGCAAACAGGTCTATATCTGGGCTCCCCCATTTGTTCATCAACATGTTGAAAGTCTTTGGTTCCAATTTCCACTGGTGCGGGTCCATGAGATTTCCGCTTAGTCTGCCAGTGTATTTAGTTTTCCTGGCAGGAATTGAGCCTGTATATGTATTTGTTAGCTCAAGGCTGTGTTCCACAGTGCCATGGCTAGTCTGTAGAGGGGGTAAGAATGGGTACCGCCCTGCTTGTTTATGCAGTCTTGCATGTGGAATTAGTGGAATGCACGAGGCCATGAACCCCAAGGCTTGCAGTATTTGCCTTGCAGATATAGCAGGGTTTTTGTGGCCACTAGTCTGAACTAAGCTGTCAAATGAATATGTTTCTCTAGCGTGAGGAAAGCCATCTGGGAAGTTGTGTTCAAGCTTGCTCCCAGGAATATAATTTGACAGGGTACCAGATGTGATTTCTTTTCGTTTATGGTGTACCCCAGACAAGTTAACACCTTTTGTACAAATGCCAGATGATTCAGAAGTATGTCCTGGCTTTCTGCCTGAATTAGACAATCGTCCAGGTATGGATATATCTGAATATTTCTTTGCCTGCAAAATGCAATGACTGGAGTTAGGCAATTTGTGAATACCGTGGGCGGAGTAGATAAGCCAAAGTGCAGTGCAGAGAATTGAGTGCATGTAGCTTGCTTTGAAGCGTAGGTATCTTCTGCAAGATTTCCTGAATGGGATGTGCAGGTAGGCTTCCTTTAAATCCAGTGTTGAGAACCAGGCACTCCTTGCCTAGCATAGGAAGTAACTGGTGAAGAGTTGGCATCTTGAATTTTGGAATCACCAAATAGATATTTAAGGTAGAAAGGTCTAGGATAGGATGCCATGAGTTGTCTTTTCTGGGTACCAGGAAAAGTCTCGAGTAGAAACCTTGTCCCTTTTCCTCTTCTGGTACAGTATGAATAGCCTTTATGCTTAAGAGAGTACTTGCTTTTGAGCCTCTGCCCACTGATTTCGGGGTAGATCTGGCCAACCGTTTGGGGTTGGTAATGTGTGGAAGTGAAATCTGTATCCTTGGGAAACTATATTTAAAACCCATTTGTTCTAGGCAATGAGTTCCCAGTTTTTTGCCTGCAGAGCAATCTTTCCCCCTAAAGGAGCAGTCAGCTGAGAAGTGCTTGGAAGTTTTAAAATTAACCAGAAAAAAGTCCAACCTTTCCATGGTGTAGAAAAGAGTATTTAATAATTCCACAATTGTGGAATGATTAAATACTCTTTTCTACACCACAGAAAGATTGGATTTTTTTCAGTTTTAAATTAAGTCATTGAGACAGTTTACCATAGGGGGAGTCTTACTACTCCCTGATTTGGAAGCGTGAACCCCCCCACTGCTTAATCCCTGTGCGTACCCTGGGACTGAAGGCTGGGTGTTCTGCTGGTTCTGGGTTTGGACTGAGAAGGCCTGGAAAAGGCAGCAAAGGACCAATTTTTAGAGGGCTAATGCCTACTAAATCTTGAGGATGTACTTGTAGGAAATTTTTAACAGTTTGCATAGATTTAGCTTTTTCCTCCATCTTTAAGAACTTTTTCTGCTTTGCTGCCAAACAGGCGGTTTTGATTTAAGGGAGCATCCAGCAATTTAGCTTTAACATGATCTGACAAGGATTGCTCCTTAAGCCAAGCATGCCTTCTAAGTACAGACCCAGTGACAGCAGCACTGCAAGATGCCTCTAGAGAATCAAAACCACATTGCAAAGTATGTTTTCCAACCTGGTCAGCAGAATGCATTAAATCTTGTAAATCCTTGTTTTCAGCACAATCAGGAATCAACATAATTTTCTGTTCAAGCAATCCAATAATATGCTGCTGATACTTTAATATATGAAACTGGCAATTTAAGGCCCTAATGGCCAAGTTTGCAGAAGTGTATACCTTCTTACCCCATCTATCCAGCGCCCTGGAGTCTCTATCAGAGGAGATAGGATTTTGGGCAGTAGTAGCCTTAATGCCATTGGGTCCTGTGAAATGGTCTCAGGATCCGCAGTAGGATTTTTAAAAAAGAACTTGACAGTCAGGAAAGTACAGTTGTGTACGCTTACCATAAATGTAGATGTTCGAGTGTATTCACTGTTGCAGTCATTACATTTGGGTTATCTGCTTGCAGGTAGCCCTCAGTCGGGCCTGATTAACAAAGTCTTGGGTCCTGCGTCAGTTGCTGTCCCTTCTTCCATGACGTCAGGTCGTCAGGGGTATAAAACATGCAGCCGATGCCATTACATCAGTTTTTCTTGCCCCAGATGTCAGGTGCCCCCCTAATGGGAAGCAATTAACTATAAAAATACAATGACATACCTCCAACAAAAAAGCAAATTCACCAAAAAGCTTTTAAGCCTGGTAAAGGAAAGTAGAGGTATAGCCAAAAGAAGTTAGGGGGCTGGAGGGAGGGTAACCAGAACTGCAACAGTGAATACACATGAACATCTACAATTATGGTAAGTGTACACAACTGTACTATGTTCTTCGTGTTTCACTGTTGCAGTCATTACATTTGGGTAGATTCCCAAAGCTATGGTTAGGAGGAAATTAGATAACATTAGGACCAGCTATAAGGCCCTGCAAGACTACAGTGGCAAAGCCAGCTCTGGATTTAGAGAAATTTGGCAAATGATAATGCTTGGTGAAAGTACGTACAGAACTCCAGGTAGCAGCTTCTAGGATGTCCCTGGTAGGGACTCCTCTGAGAAAGGCTGTAAAGGTAGATGCAGCCCTGGTGGAGTGAGGTCTGATCCCCTGTGGGATAGGTTTTCCATGGTGCTTATAGCAGAAATGTATGCAATGGCCTATCCATTTAGAAATGGTTTGCATTGAAATAGCCTTCCCCTCTGCCCCTGCAGCAAATGCCACCAGCAGTTGTTCAGATTTCCTTTGAGGTTTAGTCCTGTCCAAATAGAACTGGAGTTGTCTGTGCACATCTGAAGAATGCAGTATCCGCTCCCCTTTGTTCTGTGGACTGGGAAAGAAGGGTGGCAAATGAATGGACTGATTAAGAGCCACACTGGATACCACCTTGGGCATGAAGGATGGATTGGTTCTGAGGGACACCCTGTCCGCATGAAAGGTGATGAAAGGCTCCACTGCCATAAGGGCCTGTAATTCAGATACCCTTCTTGCTGAAGGGATTGCTAAAAGGAAAGCTGTTTTCCAAGAAAGAAATTTTAAGTCTGTAGTAACAGCTGGCTCGAAAGCAGGTAGAGCAAGTTTCTCCAAAACAAAGTTAAGGTCCCAGGCTGGGGTTGGAGCTTTCCTGGGTGGTCCAAAAATTTTTCCCCTCTGAGGAACTGCTTGAGCAGTGGATGAGAGAAGAGGGGAGGTTCTGTGTTATAATGAGCTAAAATGGCTGGGGCGTGAATTCTGATGGAGGAAAAAGACAGGCCCTTGTGAAGCATCTCAGTTAAGTATTGTAAAATCTGAGGTAAATTGGGCACTGCTGTGCTCATTCCTTGAGATTGGTTCCAGGCACAGAATCTTTTCCATTTTTCAGCATAAGAATTTCGAGTACTAGGCCTTCTCGACTCTAAAATGATATCCATCACAGGTTTACTGAGTGATGGTACAGGAGAGATTAGGTAATTAGCCAGGCTGCTAGGTTCAGTGTTAGAAGCTGAGGGTGCAGAATCTGGTTCTCCTGCTGGGACAACAGGGAAGGAGTCTGAGGCAGGTGCCATGGGGACAACCATGACACTGCGCGGATGGGGGTACCAGTGTTGGCGTGGCCAGTCTGGAGCAATCAAAATCATCCTTGGTTTGTCCTATTTGATTTTTAGTAGTACTTTGGAGAACTGAGGCAGAGGGGGGAGGCACAGACCGATAAGGTTTTTCCAGCTGAAAGACAGAGCATCCACTTTCCAGGCTTGTTTGTGGTGAGTCCTTGTGCAAAACTTGCCCAATTGGTAGTTCTGGGGAGAGGCAAACAGGTCTATATCTGGGCTCCCCCATTTGCTTGTCAACATGTTGAAAATCCTTTGTTCCAGTTTCCACTTGTGTGGGTCCATGAGGTTTCTTCTTAGTCTGTCTGCCAGTGTATTTAATTTTCCTGGCAGGAATTGAGCTTGCAGGTGCACTTGGTAGCACAAGGCTGTGTTCCACAATGCCATGGCTAGTCTGCAGGGGGGGGGGGGGGGATGTGTACCCCCCTGCTTGTTTATGTACCAAACAACAGTGGTGTTGTCCATCTTTACCATTAACTGCCTTGGAAGAATGTGGTCCTTGAAGGCTGTCAGAGCATTCTGTACAGCTAACATTTCTTTTTGATTGATATGCAGGTGCATTTGACTTGGGTTCCATTTGCCCTGAAGGCACTTCCCTGCCAGGTGAGCCCCCATGCACAGTCTGATGCGTCTGTTAGGGTTTGGGCAGCTTGTTTTGGTGGCAGGCTTCTGCCCACCAAAGGAACTCTAGTCGTAGGCAAGGTATGATAGGAATCACTGCTTCTAGATCCTGAGAATGTTGACACCATAGGCTTTTTAGATACCACTGTAATTTCCTCATATGCAGTCTTGCATATGGAATTAGAAGAATGCAAGAGGCCATGAACCCAAAGGCTTGCAGTATTTGTCTTGCAGATAGCAGGGTTTTTGTGGCCACTTGAAATAAATTGTCAAATGAATTTGTTTCTCTAGCATGAGGTAGGCCACCTGGGAAGTTGTATTCAAGCTTGCTCCCAGGAATATAATTTCTTGACAGGGTACAAGGTGTGATTTCTTTTCGTTTATGGTGTACCCCAGACAAGTTAGAACCATTTGTACAAAGGCCAGATTACTCAAAAGTATGTCCTGGCTTTCTGCCTGAATTAGACAATCGTCCAAGTATGGGTATATTTGAATATTTCTTTGCCTGCAAAATGCAATAACTAGAGCTAGGCACTTTGGCTTATCTACTGCACCCAGGGTATTCACAAAGGGCAGTGCAGAGAACTGATAGTGCGTGTAGCCTGCTTTGAAGCGTAGGTATCTTTTGCAAGATTCCCTGATCTTTGCCTAGCATAGGAAGTAATTGGTGAAAAGTCAGCATCTTGAATTTTGGAATCTCCAAGAAGGTGTTTAGAATAGACAGGTCCAGGACAGGACACCGTGAATCATCTTTTCTGGGTACCAGGAAAAGTCTCGAGTAGAAACCTTGTCCCGTTTCCTCTTCTGGTACCAGTTGAATAGCCCCCATGCTTAAAAGAGACAGTACTTGTTTTTGGGCCTCTGCCCACTGAATTGGGGGTAGGTCCGGCCACCCGCTTGGTGTTGGCAATGTGTGGAAGTGAAATCTGTATCCCTGGGACACTATATTTAAAACCCATTTGTCATGGGAATGAGTTCCCAGTTCTTTGCATGAAGAGCAATCTTTCCCCCCAAAGGGGCAGTCAGTTGATAAGTGTTTGGAAATTTAAAAAAAAGTCATCGAGACAGTTTACCATAGGAGGGAGTCTTATTACTCCCAGATTTGGAAGTGGAGGCCCCCCACTGCTTAGTCCTGTGTGTCCCCTGGGACTGAAACCTGGGTTTTTTGCTGTGTCGGCGTTTGGCTTGAGATGACCTGGAAGGGGCTGGAAAGGACCAATTCTTAGAGGGTCAGTGTCTACTAAATCTAAGAGGCTGAACTTGTAAGAAATCTTTAACAGTTTGCATAGATTTAGCTTTATCTTCCATCTTTTTAAGAACTTCCTCAGCCTTGTTGCCAAACAGGCGGTCCTGATTTAAGGGAGCATCCAACAATTTAGCTTTAAAATGATCAGGCCAAGATTGTTCCTTAAGCCAAGCATGCCTTCTGAGCACAGACCCAGTAACAGCAACCCTGCAAGAGGCCTCTAATGAATCAAAACCACATTGCAAAGTATGTTTTCCAACTTGTTCAGCAGAATGCATTAAATCCTGTAATTCTTTATTTTCCACACAGTCAGGAATCAACATCATTTTCTGTTTAAGCAATCCAATAACATGTTGCTGATACTTTAACATATGGAACTGGCAGTTTAAAGCCCTAATGGCCAAGGTTGCAGAAGTGTAGACCTTCTTACCCCATCTATCCAGCTCCCTGGAGTCTCTATCAGAAGGGGTAGGATTTTTAGCAGTAGAAGCCTTAATGCCCTTGGGCCCCTGTGAAATAAGTCTCTGGATCTGCAATAGGATTTTTAAAAAGGAACTTGAGTGATTCAGGGACCCTGTAGTATCTGTCTGGTTTTCTGGGAGCAGGAGGCAAGGGATCAGGGGCCAAACTAAATTCCGAAAAAGTATAATCAACAATGTCTAGTACAGGAGGAATAAATCCCTAAGCCTCTTTTTTGAATCCGAAAAATCCTGGCTTCCCCAGTGGAAATGCTCCCTTAGAGTACGTAGGGTTTCCCCAAAAGAAAAATCTTCTGGAGGTGAAGCAGAGGGAATGGAGTTCCTTGCATTAGAATCCTCATAAGTACACAAGGGCAAATCCAGATCATCAGACGAATCAGAAAAAACAGAATCCTGGTCAGAAGATCCATAAACCACTTCAGTCCTAGGCCTCTTAAAAAGGGGTGTTGGCTACACCTGATTAGAGTTACTAGATCTTCAGCCATTCTTATTTGTTTTTTGGGCATAGAGGCCTGAGCATGTGGCTTGGGCGTCAGTTTTTTTAGGTATGGTTCGAGATTTAGGCCTAAGATAAGGAGGCGTCGGTTTAATATGCAAGTCCGTAGGCCTGAATACGCTCTCAGAAGCCGGTGCCTGCACAGCGGCTCCAGACCCATCCAAGGTAGAGACATCCACGGGTTCCATACATGAAGCATCTCACTGAGGACCGGCAAACTGGTGAATGGCTTAGGAGAAGCGTCGGCAGTTTTGGACCTCGGTGGCCTGTCTTTATCTTACCGTTTTTTCGGGATCCCAGTAGTCTGATAGCTAAGTCGACATCTCTGGATAATTAAACAGAGAACCAAAATATTTAGAAGCGAAAATGTACAGACGACGGACAGTGCGCTGATTAAATAATTCACAAAACCGACAGCAAGGTACATCCTGGTCAGGGCCTAGGCAAGGAATACAGTACAAATGAGAATCTTTATGAGATATTGGCTTTCCACATGGAATGCAATCATTAACTTTTACTGACATTGATAAGGAGCAAGAAAAAGTTTCCCCAATGGGGTACTTAGCTTTAGGTTAAAGACTTCGGTTCTGAAACTCAAAAATGAAAATTTCAGGAGTCGGACGACCGGCAGTGCTAACTGCTTCTGCTTTGGCACCGCATGACAAGAAAGACTGATGTAATAGCGTCGGCTGCATGTTTTACACCCCTGAAGTCATGGAAGAAGGGACAGCAACCAACGCAGGACCCAAGACTTTGTTAATCAGGCCGACTGAGGGCTACCTGCAAGAAGATAACCCAAATGTAATGACTGCAACAGTGTAACACGAAGAACATCCCTGTAATATCTATCAGGTTTTCTGGGAGCAGGAGGTAGAGAGTCAGGGGTCAAGCTAGATTCGGAAAAGGCATCAACAATCTCTAGTAAAGGAGGGATAGCTAAAGGCCTGTGCTGGAGCAGGAGTATGAAATCCCCAAGCCTCTTTTTAGAATCAGAGAAATCCTGGCTTTCCCAACGAAAATGCTCCCTAAGAGTATGCAAGGTTTCACCAAAAGAGAAATCCTCTGGGGGGGGGGGGGGGGGGTAGAGAGAATAGAGTCCTCTGCATTCAAATCCTCATAAGTAGATAAGGGTAAATCCTGGTCATCAGAGGAAATTTCAGAATCCTGGTCAGAAGCATCATAAGCAAATTCAGTCCTAGGTCTCAGAGGGGGAAGGTTGGCTTCCCCTGATTAAAGTAATAAGGTTTTCAGCCATTCTTATCATTTGTTTTTTAGGCATAGAGGCCTGACCATGCGGGCTAGGCGTCGGTTTTCTAGGCATGGTTAGAGTTTTAGGCCTTGAAGACGAAGATGGCGTTGGTTTAATATGCAAGTCAGTAGGCCTGAATACACCCTCAGAAGCCGGTGCCTGCACAGTGGCTCCTGACCCATCCAAGGTAGAGACATCCGCAGATTCCACAGTTGAAGTATCTCACGGCATACCGGACTCCAAATGGGTCTCAGTAGAGGCCTGTGAATCTGAAGTGGCAGGTATCAGGGGCTGCGAAAGGGCGTTACTGTGTACCGACGAACTGGCGACTGGCTTAGGAGAAGCGTCGTCGGCAACTATGGACCTAAGCAGCCTGTCTGTCTTTATCTTTGCATTTTTTCGGAATGTCGGTAGTCGGATGAATTACCAAAGACATATCTGGATAATTGAACCAAGTACCAAAATATTTAGAAGCGCAAATATACAGACAACAAATAGTTTATTGCTTAACTGAGGCACAAAATTGACCGCGGGGTACGTCGTGGTTAGGGCCTAGGCAAGGAATATAGTACGAATGAAAATCTTTGAGGTACTTGCTTTCCACAAATAATACAATTATTACCTTTACTGACATCGGTTTAGAGCAAGAAAAGGTTTCCCCAATGGGGTACTTGAATTTAGTTGAAGACTTCGGTTCTGAAACTCGAAAACGAAAATTTCAAGAGTTGGCTGACCGGCACTTGCTAACTGCTTCTGCTTCAGGCAAGAAAGACTGATGTTATGGTGTTGGCTGCATGCATTATAACCCTGACTACCTGACGTCACGGAAGATGAGACAGCAACTGACGCAGGACCCAAGACTTTGATAATCAAGCAGACTGAGGGCTACTGCAAGCAGATAACCCAAATGTGATGATTGCAACAGTGAAACACAAAGAACATCAGTCCTGTATATGCCATGAAACTGTCTTCATAATGGAAGATCCTTCAAATTATCCACAGACATATTTGCAGTACACAGGGGAGCATCCTGAAATGGACTGGCATCCCATTTAGTACTGGTTCTCTTTTGTATGACCACTGAGTAACAGGGCAGGGTCTGGCAGAACTGCAACCATGAGTAGCATAAAGCTGTCACTAGAAAATGAACGAATGCCTTGATGCACCATTCCAACAAGCAGAGAAACTGCTGGTAGTCGCATCCAATTTACTGTGTTTGGTGAGCATTACTGACTGTTATTTACCTTGGGATACTCCTTGCTATGCCAGTTTTATATTACTCCACCATTTTGTTTTACTCTTCCACTATTGACAGACCCTTTATTAAAATGGTTCACCCACTAGTTGTTTTTCATTTTCAATCAATTCTAAATTAGTACTGTTTTAACTTGTCTTTGGCAAACACTTTTAATCTTGTGAATGGATACCCAAGATTTTAAGCATTTCCTTCGGTCAATCTGTACCTTTAGTATAAAAATAATCAATATGTTGGGTAGACTGCATGCAATAGATTCCATTTAAAAGCAGTCACTTCTCAGTTTGCAAACCATTTTCTCTTTATTCTTGCATACTCCAGAGATTCTGCATAAATGGAAAGCTCAAAAGGGACTTCACATTAACCACTTTGCTTATCACTGATCATTATGCATTACTGCGTGCAAAGCCTTTTCTTTCCTTTCTCTAGGCCTTCACTGAAAAACATACCACAAACACTGTATACACTACTAAATGTGACTGCCGTAAAAATTATACGTACAAAAATATAAAGGCTGTATTACAGCATGACCACTATTTGAATAACTGATGGAAGATGAACCCAAGAAAGAAAAGCTGAGCTAGTGCACACTCGTAAATTAAAAGTTATGTTCTTACCATAAAATGCATGTGTTGTCCATTTTCGTTCTTCCTCAATGTGTTGGCTCAGATCAGATCTTCTGATCAGATTTGGCTACTTTTTCCAGACTTCGGATCCAGCTCTCAAGTTCCTCCCCATACCCATAATGTCCTACTGAATTCCCAATGCCTCAGATCGAGTTTGCTGACCTATTCCCAAAGCAGGACAGACAGGAATAGTTTGACAGAAAGGCAGGGTTCAAACCTAACCTGGAACTGTAGGTTCTAAGGCAGTCAAATATGTCTCTTTTTAGAAACTTCGATAGGGGATGGATGGGAAGGGGGTTAAAAAATGAAAATGGACAACACAGATGCCTCGTTATGGTAAGAGCATAACTTTTAAATCTGATGTTGTCCTTTTTATTCCTCCTCAACGTATAGGACAGAGTCCCCAGCTACTTTGATCTTGGGTGTCCCTCATGGAAGGATATTCCAGAGTATCACCAAACCAAAGGTGGTTCTGTTTCTAGAAATAATGTCCAATTTGTAATGAGTAAACAAAAGTATATGCTATGGACCATGTAATCTGCAGCACAAATATTGTCAATAGATGCTCTTGACCAAAAAGAAGAGACCACCATGGATCTGGTAGAATAAACCTTGGGAATAAATCCAGGAAATGCAGTCTGTTATCCATTTTGCTAAAGTAATTTTGGACACTGTATAACCTAGCCTTTTTGGAGAAAAACAAAAAAAAAGGTGATTTGTCTTTCTGAATTGCATTGTCCTGTGAAGATAAACATGTAATAAGTCTGCGCACATCAAAGAGATGGAGCATGTACTGCTCTTTATTGGGGGGGGGGGGGGGCTGCTAAGTGGATGGACCGATTAGTGTTATTTTCAGAAGCCAGTTTAGGTAAAAAGGAAGGGTTAAGTCCGTAAGGAAACCCTATCCTTATGAAAAATTGTGTACGGAGATTTTGATAAGAGAGCCTGGAGTTCAGATATTCTCTTTGCAGATGTAATGGCAACAAAGAAAAAGTACAATTGAGTACACTTACCATAAAATGTAGATGTCAGAATGTATTCACTGCTGCAGTCATCACATTTGAGATATCCCTGCCAGGGTAGTCCTCGGCTGGCCCGAATACCAGAGACTTAGTATTTCTGTGTTGGTTGCTGTCACTTGAGAACTGACGTCAGGTAGTCAGTGGTTTTAAAGAAGGCATCCAAAGTCATTACATCAGTTTTTCTTGTGCTAACTTGTCAGCAGCCCCCAAAGTAGGAGGCCAGGCTCTGGAGGTAGAACCCCACCAGTGGAAAATAAATACCAATATGTCCCTTGTAAGGAAAAAACAAGGAAAAAAGTAAGAAAGAAAAAGGGGGATGGAAGGAGGGAAACCAGAATTGCAACAGTGAAGGCACTCGAACATCTACATTTATGGTAAGTGTACACAACTGTACTATGTTCTTCATGTTTCACTGTTGCAGTCATCATACATTTGGGTAGATTCCCAAAGCTGAGGAAATGGATGGAGGCAGTCCAGGAAGCTAGGTGCTGGTTAGCATGCGCTGCAAGATTGCAGAGGCAAACTCTGTCCTGGATTTGGAGAAGAGAGGTAGTTGGGTAATGCTTGGTAAAGGTATGAAAAGATGTCCAAGTGGCAGCCTCCAGGATGTCCCTGGAGGGGACTCCTCTGAGGAAAGCTGCAGACGTGGAGGCTGCTCTGCTGGAGTGTGCCCTGACCCCCTTGAGGGGAGGCTTGCCATGCTGTTTTGTAGCAGAAATGGATGCAGTGTGCCATCCATTTGGAAATAGTTTGCTTGGAGATGGCTTTGCCTTCTGCCCCTGAAGCAAAGCTAACCAGCAATTGATCAGACTTTCTGAAGGGTTTAGTCCAGTCCAGATAGTATCTGAGCTGTCTGTCCACATCTAGAGAATGTAGAAACCTTTCCCCCTTGTTTTGGGGGTTAGAAGGTTGGTAAATGGATGGATTGGTTGAAAGCCACACTGGACACCACCTTGGGCATGAAGGATGGATTAGTTCTGAGGGATACCCTGTCTGCATGGAAGATGAAGGGTTCCACAGCCATGAGTGCTTGCAGATCAGAGACTCTTCTGGCTGAAGTGATGGCCAAGAGAAAGGCAGTCTTCCAGGAGAGAAAATTTAGCTCTGCAGAAGAAGCTGGTTTGAAAGGGGGCATGGTGAGCTTTTCCAAGACAAAGTTAAGGTCCCAAACTGGTGTTGGTGCCCTTCTGGGGGGGGCTCAAGTTGCTAGCCCCTCTGAGGAACTGTTTAATCAGAGGGTGTGAAAAAAGAGGCTGCTAAGTGAGAAAATGAGCAGAAATAGCAGAGGCATGAATTTTTATAGAGAAGGACAGACCCCTGTGTAGTAGGTCAGCTAAGTAATCCAGGATGAGAAGTATGAAGGGCTAAGACGTATTGGCCACCTTAGCCTGGATCCAGGTGCAGAACCTTTTCCATTTATCTGCATAAGACTTTCTGGTGCTAGGGCGTCTGGTCTCTCGGATAACATCTAGAACCTGTTTACTGAGGATGGCAGATTGGTCAGGGAATAGGGTATAAGCCAAGCTGCCAAACTGAGTTTCTGCAATTGGGGGTGCATCAATTCCCCTTCCCTCTGGGTTAGGAGGTTTGGAATCTGAGGAAGATTTCATGGAGGCAGAGGTGACTAGCTGTGCAGCAAGGGGTACCAGTGCTGTCTGGGCCAGTCTGGAGCTATGAGAATGGTCCTTGTTTTTTCCTCCCTTATTTTGAGCAGTACTCTAGGAATGAGGGGTACGGGAGGAAAGGCATAGACCGAGAGGTTGACACAGGGGAAGGACAGAGCATCCGCCTTCTAAAGCTATGCAGTGATGCTCCCTGGTGCAGAATTTCCTGAGTTGATGGTTGGTGTGGGAGGCAAAGAGGTCGACCTCTGGGGTTCCCATTTCTGAGTTATTAGGAAGAAGGTGTTCCTGATGAGCTGCCACTCGTGGAGTGGCAAGAGCTTTCTGCTTAAGTGGTCTGCCAGGGAGTTGAGACAGCCTGGCAGATATTGAGCTAACAGGTGTATTTGCATGGAAGAGGCTATGGACCAAAGGGTCATGGCCAGCCTGCCCAGCGGGTAGGAGCGAGTCCCTCCCTGCTTGTTGATGTACCACATCACAGTGGCGGTCTGTTTTGATCAGAAGAACCCCTGGAGAGAGAAAGGGTTTGAAAGCTATCAAGGCCTGGTGCACAGCCATCATCTCTTTTTGACTGCTGTGCAGGGGGAGTTGCTGAGGGTTCCACTGGCCCTGAATGCACCTGCAGTCCAGGTGTGCACCCCAAGCATAGTCTGACGCATATGTGGTGAGGGTCTGGGTGGCGGGGTGTGGGAAGAAAGGCAGTCTTGTTGTGGGAGCAGGCTGTTTCCCACCAAAGAAATTTCTTCCTCAGGCAAGGAATAACAGGCATAAGAGTTTCCAGGTCTTGTGAGTGTTGACACCAAAGGCTCTTTAGGTACCACTGAAATTTCCTCATATGCAGTCTGGCATATCGAATGAGGAGTATGCAAGAGGCCATGAACCTCAGGGCTTGCAGGATTTTCCTTGCAGAAAGCTGGGGCCGGGGGACCAGTTGAGAGAAGTAAGCTGATAGGAAAATTTGTTTCTCTGGTGTAAGGCATGCCATCTGGGATGCTGTGCCCAGACTTGCTCCCAGGAAGATTATCCTTATGGCGGGTACCTGTTTGGATTTTTTTTCATTGATTGTGTACCCTAGAGAGATTAGTAGGGCCTTTACAAAGGCCAAGTCTTTGAGCAGCTTTTCCTGGCTGTCTGACTGAATAAGGCAGTTGTCTAAGTAGGGGTAAATTTGAATATTTCTTTGCCTGCAAAAGGCAACAGCCGGAGCCAGGAATTTTGTGAAAACACTGGGAGCAGTAGATAAGCCAAAGGGAAGCGCAGAGAACTGAAAGTGCTGAGATCCTGCCCTGAAGCACTTTCTGCAGGACTCCCCGATAAGAATTTGGAGGTAGGGCTCTTTTAGGTCCAAGGTGGCTAGCCAGGCGTCCTTGGAGAGCATGGGTAACAGTTGCTGGAGGGTTAGCATTTTGAATTTTGGGATCACCAGAAAGGTGTTTAAAATGGATAGATCGAGGATAGGGCGCCAGGTACCCTCTTTTCTGGGCACAAGAAAAAGTCTGGAGTAGAAGCCTTGGCCTGTCTGCTCTGCAGGAACATACTCTACTGCCCCCAAGGAGAGCAGGGAATGGATTTGCTTTTGAGCCTCTGCCCACTGATTTGGTGGTAGATCTGGGAACCCTTTTGGAGTTGGAAGGGTGTGGAAGGAGAATTTGTACCCCTGAGACACAATGTTCAGAACCCACTGGTCCTTGGTAATGGTGGCCCAGGTGCTTGAGTGAAAGGAGAGTTTCCCTCCTAGGGGCATGAGAAGGTGGGCTGAGGCGTGTTTGGGAAGGGGCGAGTCATTGTGACTTCTTACCATAAGGGGGTGGCTTAGACCTCCCTGGTTTTGAAGTGGACGTAGTCTAGTGCTTAGATCTCTGCAACCCCTGGGGCTGCTGTCTGGGGGGGTCTGCTTCCACAGGGCCTAGGCTGGCCCTGTCTACTCGGAGCAGGAAAGGACCAGTGCTTGGAGGAAAAATGCCTGCAGAACCTAGGGGGCTGGACCTGTAAGAAATCTAACAGTCTGCACAGATTTTGCTTTTTTTCCCCATCTTTTTTAAGACCTCTTCTGCTTTAGTGCCAAACAAGTTACCTCTGTGCGAGGGTGCATCCAACAATTTTGATTTGACATGGTGTGGCAGGGGTTGTTCCTTAAGCCATTCATGTCTTCTAATGGCAGATCTGGTGACTGCTGCCCTGCAAGAAGCTTCTAGGGTGTCAAAAAGTACAGTTTTGTACCTACCATAAATGTAGATGTCCGAACTGGATAGCATCTGCAGTCATAACAAATGGGTTGTCCTGTCGTCAGGCAGCCCTTCGGTCGGCCGGATTCCAAAGTCTGGGTCCGGCTTCGGCTGATGTCGCACTTCACCCGACGTCATCTCTGCTGGTCTTCGGGTATAAAGGCATCAGCCGACGCCATTTTCCTCAGTGTTTCTTGCCCCAGATGCCAGTTGCCCTCTTGGAAGGCTGAATTTTGGATAAATGCCAATGTTTCCAAAAAGTAGAAGGCAAACACAAAAATAAGCATGTATGTACATATATACAAACAAATACACCGTAGAGACTCCCCAGCTAGCTATTAGGAGGGTAACTACCCTAGGAGTACCACAGAGGGGAAGGAGGGAGGGTAATCCTGACTGCAGATGTTATCCAGTTCGGACATCTACATTTATGGTAGGTACAAAACTGTACTATGTCCTTCATGGATGCATCTGCAGTCATAACAAATGGGTAGAATACCATAGCCAAACTAGGGAGGAGGAAGAAAAATTATGGTGTAGTTAGGATCCCTTGCAGTACAGCAGTGGCAAACCCTGCTCGGGATCTAGAGTATAGAGGTAAATTATAATGCTTGGCAAATGTATGCACGGAGGTCCAAGTAGCCGCCTCAATAATGTCCTTGGTTGCCACTCCTCGTAAGAAAGCTGTGGTAGTGGCTGTAGCCCTTGTAGAATGAGGTCTTATGTTCTGTGGAATTGGTTTTCCATGGTAGGAGTAACAGAATCTTATGCAATTTCCTATCCATTTGGAGATTGTCTGTTTGGAAATTGCTTTTCCTTCCCTTCCTGTTGCATAGGCTACAAAAAGCTGGTCAGTTTTTCTGTTACTTTTGGTTCTGTCCAGGTAGTAGCGTAACTGTCTATGTACATCCAAGGTGTGCAGCATTCTTTCCCCTCTGTTTTGTGGATTGGGAAAGAAGGTAGGTAGGTGGATTGCCTGGTTTAAAGACACTCTGGATACCACCTTAAGCATAAATGTAGGATTAGTTCTCATGGACACCCTATCTTGATGGAAGATTAGGAAGGGTTGCACTGCCATTAAGGCCTGTAGTTCCGAAACCCTCCTTGCTGAGGTAATTGCCAGTAGGAAAGCAGCTTTCCATGACAGGTGTTGTAGATCTGCTGTTGCTGCTGGTTCAAACGGAGGGAGTGTCAACTTTTCCAGCACAAAGTTCAAGTCCCATGCTGGTAATGGTGGTTTCCTAGGAGGTTTTACATTCTTGATCCCTCTGAGGAACTGCCTGAGTAGAGGATGTGAAAAGACAGGTGGATCAAAGCTGTATTCTGCTGAAATAGCTGATGCATGTATCTTGATGGAGGAATAGGACAGGCCTGTATGTAGAAGCTCTGCCAAGTACTCCAGAATGTTAGCAATATCTATGTTCGACACATCTTTTCCTCTTTCAGTACTCCAAATGACAAACCTTTTCCATTTTCCTGCATAGTTCCTTCTTGTTGAAGGTCTGCGGGCTTCAAGGATAATGTCTTTAACCCTTTGGGAAAGGTCTGGGTTAGTTGCTGCTATGTGATGTTCCAGGCAGTCAGTTGCAAGGTTTTTAGGTTCGGATGCATGATGTTGTAGTTGTTTTGAGTTAACATCAAAGGCATCAGGGGTATTGACCACATTTTCTCCCGAGACATGCTCCTCAGCAATGGGTACCAGTGTTGTCTTGGCCAGTTCGGAGCTATCAGGATTATCCTTGGACGTTCCTCTTTGATTTTCAGTAGTACCTTGTGCATCAAGGGAAGAGGTGGAAATGCATATGCTGTCAGGCCTTTCCAGCTGAAGGATAGAGAGTCCACCTTCCATGCAAGTGGGTGGAATGCCCTTGCGCAGAATTTTTTGAGCTGGTGATTGAGTGGGGAAGCGAATAGATCTATTTGTGGCATTCCCCATTTCTTTGTGATGGCCTTGAAGATGTCTGGGTGTAGCATCCATTCGTGAGCATCCGAGGTGGTTCTGCTTAACATGTCTGCTAGGGTGTTCTCTTTTCCCGGCACAAATATTGCCTGTAACTGGATGTTGTAGCTGAGAGCCAGATTCCAAAGGTCCAAAGTCATTCTGCATAGGGGGTATGAATGAGTGCCTCCCTGTTTGTTGATGTACCACATGACTGTGGTGTTGTCTGTCCTTATCATCAAATGGCCTTCTTTGAGGAATGGTCTGAATTTTTGGATTGCCAGTTTTACTGCCAGCATTTCCTTTTGGTTTATGTGCAGGTGCAGCTGGTCCTGAGTCCACAATCCTTGTATGCATTTGTCCAGCATGTGCGGCCCCCATCCTAGGTCTGAGGCGTCCGTTGTGATGGTTTGGCTTGCTCGAAAGTTGTGGAAGGGTAAGCCTGGGTTTGACTGGCATGCTTGAGCCCACCATAGGAACTCCTGTTTTAGGCATGGGATTAGTGGTATTTCTGTTTCTAAGCTGTGCCTGTGCTGAGACCATAAATTCTTTAGGTACAACTGTAGCTTTCTCATATGCAGTCTGGCATGTGGGACCAAGATTATGCATGATGCCATGAAGCCCAAGGCCTGCAGAACTTTTCTTGCTGTTAGTTTGTTCTGCTTTGTTAATGCCAAGAAGTAAAGAGGGAGCTCTTTTGTTTTTCTGCAGTTAGGAATGCCATTTGTTTTACTGTGTCCAATTCCGCCCAAGAATGTTCTTGTTTGGGATGGTATCAGCCTTGACTTTTGTAAATTGACTGTGTATCCCAGGGCTTGTAGCAAGTAAATGACCCTTTGTAAATCTGTTGTCAGTTTGCTTTTGTTGTCCGCTTGTAACAGGCAGTCGTCCAGGTATGGATAAATTTGGATTCCCTGTACTCTGCAGTGGCGATTACTGATGCCAGGCATTTTGTGAATACTCTGGGCAGTAGATAAGCCAAAGGGCAATGCTGAGAATTGATAATGCTCTGATCCTGCAAGAAATCTGAGGTATCTTCTGCAATTTGGTCGAATGGGGACGTGCAGGTATGCCTCCTTGAGATCTAGAGTTACCAGCCAACACTCCTTGCCCAGCATGGGAAGAAGTTGCTGTAGGGTCAGCATTTTGAATTTTGGGACAATGATGTATGTGTTTAAGATGGACAGGTCGAGAATAGGTCTCCAACTTTTCTCTTTTCTTGGCACTAGGAAGAGTCTGGAGTAGAATCCTTTGCCCTGTTCTGTTATTGGTACTCTTTCCACAGCTCTCATCTTTGTTAATTCCGCTATCTGCTGCAGAGCTTCTATTTGTTGATTTGGAGGCAGGTTTGGCATTCCTCTTTTTACTGGTAAGGTGTGGAAGTGGAACCGGTAGCCTTGGTCTATGGTTTGCAAAATCCACTTGTCTTTTGTGATATAGTGCCAATTTTTCGAAAATAAGGCTAACTTTCCGCCTAATGGTGCTGCTATTTGCTCCCTGGTAGGCGGAGTCAGAGCCAAGTCACTGTGATTGTCCTGTTGCAGTAGCAGTGGTTGTGTCTGTGCCTCGGTTATTGCCTTGCCACTGTCGTCCTCTGTAGGCACCTCCTCTGGATTGATTTCTGCCTCTAGAGCGTCTATTCCTGCCCCTTTGGGATCTTGTGGAGTCAGGAAAGGACCAATTTTTGGCAGGCCAGTTCCTGCTAAACCTTGGGGGCTGAACCTGTAAGAAATCTTTAACTGTTTGTACAGATTTTGCCTTTTCTTCCATTTTCTTCATTACCTGCTGGGCAGGTGTACAAAATAGACTGGCCTTATCCATAGGAGCATCTAATAGCTTTGCTTTAACATGATCCGGTAAGACCTGTTCTTTCAACCATGCATGCCTTCTTATCACTGTGCCAGTCATGGCTGATCTAAATGAAGCCTCCAGTGCATCATAGCCACATTTTAAGGAATGGTTAGTAACCTGTTGGATGTTATTCACCATTTCTAATACATATTTCTTATCTAAAGATTCATCAGAGGACAGTTTTTTAGTTAACTGATCAAGCATAAACTCTTGGTATTGGATCATGTGAAACTGACAGTTTAAAGCTCTAGCTGAGAGAGTAGCAGAGGTGTTAACTTTTTTTCCCCCATCTCTCTAAGGACCTGGATTCCCTTTCAGAAGGAATAGGGTTTTTTGCTGTGGTCGAGGCTACTGCCTTAGGCCCCTGGGATATAGTTTCGGGGTCTGCAAGTGGGGCCTTGTATAGGTGGTGAGGAGTGTCTGGCACCCTGTAAAATCTATCTGGTTTGGCAGGGGCTGGAGGTAAAGAATCAGGAGCAGTGAAGACATCATTAAATGCATCATCCACAACAGGCAGTACAGGAGGTATAGCTAAGGGCCTATGTTGTGGTAAGTGCAGAAAAGTCCTAAGCCTTTTTCTTGAATCTGAGAAATCTTGTCCCTGCCATTGGACTTGTTCTCTCATGGCATGTAAGGTTTCCCCAAAGGAAAATTCCTCTGGTGGAGAGGCAGCTGGAATGGATTCTTCAGCATCGGAATCTTCATAAGTAGAAAAAGGAGCCTCTGGCTGGTCTGTAATGTCTGAGTCATCCGCAGAATCATCAGAGGACACTGGCTCGGGGGGCTCTGCTCTAGGTCTCTTTTCTGGGGGTTGAGAGGCCCTGTCTGGGTGAGATTGGGATCCCCTAATTAAGGATATTAAATCTTCTGCCAGAGTAAGCATTTGTGAACTAGAAGTGGGCCTGTGTGAGGGGGGCTTAACAGGCACTGATTTAGCAGATTTGGCTGCTTTAGCCCTGGCAAAGGCCTTAATAGACATGGCTGCAGGAGGCCTAGCAGCACCACGTGCTGGGATAGAGACATCCAAAGGGATGGTGTCTGATAAATCACTAGGAACCACAGTTGTAGGCAAAATTTCTGAGGCCGATTCAGGTAAGGTAGCAGGAGCCTCAGTAGTAGTCATGGATTCGGCTGAAGATTGACCAGTTTTCGGTTTCGGCGAAACCGAGACACTCGCTTGCTTAACCGTGGTTTCGGCGAAACCATGGACCGCGAGTGTCGGTCTTTTCTTTGCGTTTTAACAATTTGGGTAGTCGGAGGATCCGGCGGCATAATGTACGCAAAATCTGAGCCGAAAACTGTTCAGCAAACTCCGACCGGCGCCTAAGCGTTCGGTTGAAGGAAGCACAGGCCGAACAGGCTGCTACGTCGTGGTCTGGGCCTAAGCAAGGCAGACAGTAAGAGTGGAAATCTTTATGAGGTATTTGTTTCCCACAAGTTAAACAGTTATTGACTTTTTCTGACATCGGCTGAGGCAAGAAAGAGTCCCCAACGGGGTACTTAGCTTTTTAGATGTCTTCGAAGTAGTATTCGGTAGTAGTAATCTCTGGATCTGACCAACCGGCACTTGCGAACAGCTTCTGCTTCGGGCGCCACGCGGCAAGAAAGACTGAGGAAAATGGCGTCGGCTGATGCCTTTATACCCGAAGACCAGCAGAGATGACGTCGGGTGAAGTGCGACATCAGCCGAAGCCGGACCCAGACTTTGGAATCCGGCCGACCGAAGGGCTGCCTGACGACAGGACAACCCATTTGTTATGACTGCAGATGCATCCATGAAGGACATCCACAGTGCAAACTGCGTTTAGTTGCTTGACCAGCAGAATGCATTAGGTCTTGTAAATCTTTAGATTCTGCTCATGTAGGAAAGAAAGACATTTTTTGTTTAAGGAGTTCCAAGGTATGTTGCTGATACTTAAGCATATGAAACTGACAATTTAGTGCCCTGATAGCAAGAGTAGTTGAGGTGTATACATTTTTACCCAATCTGTCCAGTGCTCAGAAATCCCTGTCTGAGGGGGTTGGATTCTTAGCAGAGATTGCTTTAATCCCTTTAGGCCCATGAGTAATGACCTCAGGGTCAGCTGTAGGATTTTTAAAAAGATATTTGTGTGAGTCAGGGACTCTGTAGTACCAGTTTGGTTTTAGTACCAGTTTGGTTTTCTGGGAGCAGGAGGGCATCTGGAGTCGAGCTGGATTCAAGGAAGACATCATCCACCACATCTAGTACTGGGGGGATGGCTAAGGGCCGGTGCTGTGGAAGGTCCAGGAACTCTCAGAGTCTCTTTTTAGACTGTGGGTAAGTCTTGACTCTCCCAAAGGAAATGCTCCCTTAAGGTATGCAGGGTTTCCCCAAAGGAAAACTCCTCTGGGGGAGAGGCTGAAGGAATGGATTTCCTCAGCATCAGAATCCTCATGTGGCGAGGGGCTGCATGTCTTCATAGTCAGATGCATCAGATTTATCTGACTCTTGTTCAGACAAAACTACTGGAGACCGATCTCTTTTCCTTTTTGAAGGACTGTCTTGGCTTCCATCAGCATGATAAGGTCTTCTGCCATTTTACGCATTTGAGACTAAGGCAAGGGAGGAGGCGCCTGATAATGGGTAGTCAGTTTCTTGGGTGTGGTTCGACCCTTGGGCCTAAGGAACCCAGCTGTTTTCGAAAGAACGGTGGCCATGAAAAAAGGTGTCGGTTTTTGTCGGGATTCGGTGTTGCAAAGGACTTCCTCGGACGCCGGTGCCTGCACAGCGGCTCTGGACCCATCCAAGGTAGACACGACTACAGGATACTTAGATGAAGAAGAGTTCTGCAGCATACGAAAGGGCCTTGGTAGAGGCCTGCGAACTGAAGCAGGCATCAGTGGCTACGAAAGCGCCTCACTGAGTTCCAAGGACCGATGACCAGCTTAACGGAAGGGTCGTCGGAAGGTTTGGTCCTGTGTGGTCTAATTTTTTTCAGTAGATCTGCTGTCGGATGGCTTACTAGAGCCATATCAGAATTAGAGGACTGTAAACGGAAACATCTGGCTAGAAGGGCCTGACGACTAATAGTTCTGGCGTTGAACAAAGCACACAAGCGGCAACGAGGACGTCTTGGTCTGGGCCTAGACAAGTGATGCAGTAAGAGAGGAAGTCCCGGTGTGGTATTTGCTTTCCACAGGCGAGACAATTAACCTTTTCTGACATTGGTTAGTATAAGAAGAAAGGATACCCAACGGGGTACTTAGCTTTCGAAGACTTCAACTTCAAATCGGTAACGAAACTCTGATAGCGGCTGACCGGCAGTCGGGCAAACTGCTTTGGGCTCCATGGCAAGAACGACTGATGTAATGGCATTGGATGCCTTCTTTTATACCACCGACTACCTGACATCAGTTCTCAAGCAACAAAAACCGACACAGAAATACTAAGTCTCTGATATTCGGGCCAGCTGAGGGCTACCCTGGCAGGGATAACCCAAATGTGATGACTGCAACAGTGAAACACGAAGAACATCTCTTTTCTAGAACAGAAACTTCAACTCAGATTTAGCTGAAGGCTCAAAAAGTTTCTGCATTACGCCTTGTAGTATAACTATCAGATTGCAAGATGGTGAGGGATCCTTTACTGGATGCCTTAGAACGAAAATTCCTTTCATGAAAGCTTCACAAAGTTTAGATGAAGCTAGAGAAAAATGGAAAACGCTGCCATTTGAAGTTTAATTGTAGAAAACTTAGCTCTTTCGTCAAAAATTGAATAGTAGGAACTGGGGCAAAAAAGGGTCAATTTACTTAGTCAAAGCCCAAAGGGAGAAACATCTCCATTTGCTTTTGCAAATTTTTTTGGTAGAATCTTTTTGAGAAGCCAAAATAATATCACATACAGGGGAAGAAAGCCTTGGCTGTCTAACTTTACTGGAAATGGAGAAACCATGCAGTTAGTCTTGCAGCTCAGATGTTGGATCCCTAATGGGTGTGACAGAAGATCCAGAGTTGGCTCCAGTATCCATGGAGAATAATGAAGATGAGACTGTAGGAAGGGGAACCATGCTTGCAGAGGTCAGAAGTGGGCACTGAGGATTACCGAGCTCTTCAGCCTGCTTGCTTTAGGTAAAAATTTTGGAATCAAGGGAAGAGGAGGGTAAGCATAACAGAGACCCAACGACCAAGTGTGAACTACAGCATCTCTCAGTCACTCCACCTGAGGGAGAATCGGAGCGAAGTATCTGCTGCACTTGTTGTTGAGGGAGGTGGGAAAAGGTCGGCCCAAAATGCCAGATCATCATCTCTGCCACAGACTGATTAACAGACCACTCATGCGGCATCAAAATGGATCTGCTTAGTTTGTTAGCGAACCTGCTGGTTTTTCCTGTAATGTGCGCTGCAATTAGAAAGCAGTCTGAGGAGACTGTCCATTCCTACGTGTTCATGGCCTCTCAGCAAAGGGGATAAGACAGAGTCTTATGCAAGGGAAACAGGACTGCTTTCTTGTCTAGGACATTGATATGCAACTTTGTCTCGGGGGGGGGGGGGGGGCACGTGCTTTGAACCATTCTCCCCAAGAAATGCCCCTCATTCCAACAGAGTCTGTAATCACTGTGGCAGTAGGGGTTCGTAGAACAAAGGGTCAGCCTAGATGTAGATTGTCCAACTGCACACAACATCAGATGTGTTGTTTGCAAACTGGAGTGAGCCTGACTGGAAAGGAAAGGGGTTGATGTAGAATGGACCACTGTACAACTGAAGAACACACACAAAGAAGCATGCCAAAGGAAGTGGCGTGATGGCTGCTGTCATGGAACCTAATGGCTGCAGCACTGACCTTGCTGGAGGAGCTGAATGAGCAAGGAGATACAATGAGTAGGTAGACTATTTTGTCATGTCTAGAAGAGCACCAATGAACTCCAGGCCCTGGACTGGTGCTAGGTTTGACTTGGTATGATTTATTGTTCTGCCCAAAGAACTGCAAATCTGGAGCAAATAGTCCCCAGCATGTACAAGTTGATGCTTGGAGGGGGTGATGAGGAGACAGTTGTCTAGATATGGAAACACCTGGAATCCCTTTAGTCTCAAGTGAATTGCCACTACTGCCATGCATTGGTAAACACCCTAGGGGCTGTGGCAAGTCCAAAGGGTAGGGCTCCGAATTGGTAATTACTGGCTTGCAGCCAGAAGCAAAGATGTCTTCTGGATCACCCCTCCATTTTGATATGATAGTATGCATCCCCGGGTGGTGGTGCTGCGGTAGCGTTGTCACCTCACAGTAAGACGCTGTCCGGTTCGATTCTCAGCTAGAGCGCCTTCTGCGTGGAGACATGCATGAATGGGCGTACATTCGTTGAAGGTTGTGCGTCAGAGCTGGTAACTCTGCACGTAAAAATCAACTACCAATCATTAGCAGACCGGAGTTCCGCTGTGGCAACCCCAACCAGGAAAAGCCGAAAGACACAAAGTATGCATCCTGAAAATCTACTGGGTGCAAAGACATCCAACCCTGACTGCCTCTAGAACTAGATAGCTGGGCGGTGCTTCAGGAGCACTGAAAAGGCCTAACCAAAAAGGAATCTCTAAAGCCCCGATTCCGCAGACCTCCCTGATTCTGCAGACCTCCTCTGCCTCTAGAGTGACGTCTACCATTGAAACTCCCTCCTCTACCTCTGGAGAAATTGTCACCATGTGGATCTTGGAAAAGTCTCAGATTACTGGAACCGCATCTTCCTACCACCTTTATGATTCCTGGAAAAGGGTTGTTGAGGTATAGAAAACTTGATTCCCATAGCAGACAGAGGCTTTCCATCTTGTTCACTGCAGGTAAGCATCTCTTTTACTGATGGCCCAAACAAGGAAGTGCCATCAACTGCGGCATTAATAAAGGACGTCTTAAAGGGTTTCACAAAGTCACATCCAGGCACGTCTCCTTATGACAATACCTGAACCGGCTGCTTGTGAGGTACTTTTAGCAGTGTGAGAGATCAACCTCATCGAAGCACTGGATATGGATGAGAGTAGCCAGCTGAGAGGACGTCTGTTTGAAATCCTCAGCAGACAGGGACTCAGTATTTGATAGCTCCTTGGTCAAACCTCTCTGAAGCATAGTCCAATTTAGTGACCTCAGGGCACAAGGTTGCAAAGGCAAAATCTCACTTTCAAAAACCTGTCCAACATTCTAGACTACCTGTTAAGTGGATGGACAGCAGAGCTCTATTCCACTAGCTCTTTCTTGGTGGCTGCCACTACCACCATACCATCAACCTTGTTCCAGTATTGTCAGTCAGTGGGGATAAAAACCTGCCGGGCCTTTTAGGAATGGGTTTGACAGTATCCGCTTCCTTGCAAGCCCGATGGGCAACTAAATTAAGTTTGGCCACCGAGGTGGGTAACCCAAGACATTGATGGGCCAGAATTATTTACAAGGGTTTTGGGAAGACCAGCCACCTTTCTGTTTCAGGATCTCTAGATGATCTCCAAAGCAGATGTCATCCGGTGGTGATCTCTCCATCAAAATCGGTATCCTCCATGAAAGACTCCACTAGGAAGTCAATACATCTCCTTTTGCACGTCCTCGTCCATTGCATCTCCTCTGTGGGATGTTCAGGTGACTTGTCAGAAGAGTGTGGATGTTCCTCTAATGGATCTGGCTGGACACTTACTGGTTCTGGCTGCCCCTTTGAGCAGACCTGAGTGACTCGGAGTTTGGAACCGATGGAACAAAGGAAGTAGGATCTGAAATACAAGAAGGCATCTCTCTGTGGACAGAAAAAGCCCTACCACCTCAAAAACCAACCGACCCAGAGGACCCCCCCCCCCCCCGACGGGTCTTCTTGGAGCCACAATTCTCGACAAAGATAGGCCTAAGACCTCCCTCAGATCCATGCCTCAGGGGTGGAACTGGATCCAAATTCTCCAGAGCCGATGCTTCGAGGAAGGGGCAGATCTGACAAAATTGGAGCAGAGCCCATTCTCTTGGACCAGACAACAACACTTAGACTCAGAGACCCATTCTGATCAGATGGCATCAGAGCAGAACTAGCCAAGGATATAGTCAGAGTGGAAAAAGCTTTCCCTAGATCTGACACTAGACCTCCCAAAGATCTAGGATCCTGGGGTCTGAAAGCACAGAACAGATCGGAGAAGGACAGCAAATAGCTTTGGAAGTTGTATGCATACTCACGGATCCAAAAGGGAACACAGCTGGTAAGACCCCATCTGAATCTGAGTTCTGAGAAACTTTTGCATCACTCTAGGTCTGCTTCCAACAAGCTCCTGGAGGACCCTACAGGAAGAAGTGGATGGAGACCTAGAGTGCTTCCTGGAAGTTTGAAGCAATTTCTAAGGTAGGGTAGGTGAAACTGGCTTAATAAATTCAGTAGTGCTCCTATAACAGCATGCCAGAGATATCTTCACCGGTCACCTCTAGGCTTTCGGTTACTGGCTAAGGCACTTGCTTCCCCCATAGTGCCTTTTTTGGCAAGGTCTCAAGAACAAAATTTCCACCATGAAAACATCACTCACAAATAAATTAAGGGTTATGCTGCCAAAAGCCAAGAGTTTAAATCAAAAACTGCACTCTCCTCTCCCTGATGGTGACGTCTGTGCAGTCACAGGAACTTTGTTCAGGGCCATACAGAGTACCCTGACCTTGCAAGGCTACAATGCCTTTCACACTTTCAGACAGCAAAATGAACATATGAGAACCAAAGGAGGGGTATCCATCTTCAAAGATAAGTGCACCCCTAGACTGGCTAGAGAGAAAAACTCCATGAAGTTGCTCCAAGTTCAACCAACTATGGGCAAGACCCCCCCCCCCTTCAAGCCATCATTAGCTATAGGGCTCCTTCAATGAACCAAGATATCCCGGCTACTTATTTGAACCTACTTGAATCAATCAAATTACAACCGAACACTCTAGTCATGGGCGATTTTAACTACCCTTCCATTGTCTAGGAAACTTGTACGAGTGCCAACATACTTGTACAAAGGTTCCTGGACATTAACACTAATGCCTTGGAACAAATATGCAACCCCACAGGGGCTCAAATATTCTCAACCAGGTCCTCAACATCATGGGTGACCGTTGCAACACCACAAGTATAGAACCCTCACTGGTTAAACCAGACCACAAATCAGTTACATTTGAAGTAGCTATAACACCTGAACCCCTCTTTGGTGAAATCAGGTTAAAAAAGTTCACCAAAGCTAATTATATGCGCCTAAGGAATGGAATAAGTAATTTCCAAGCTCCTATTCCCACAGATGGCATTGACAACTATACCAAGGTATACACAAATACCCTGTACAAACACTTACAAATGTATTGACAGCCTGATATGATCAAAACAAGACTTCAAGAAAAAACGAGCCTCCCTGGTGGACATCTAGCACTAAAGAGTAATACAAGAAAAACAAGTTGCTGTTTAAGAATAAAAAAGAGGTCCCAGCACTGGAGGAACACCCTCCTCTGCTTGAACTAACAAGACAACTTGTAAAATCCTCTAAGGGCAACGTCAAAAGAATTTAGCAACCATAGCTAAGGACAACCATAAGGCATTCTTCAGCTATATCCGTACCCTAAAAGGTAGGACCCAGACGTGCTGACCTAGCTGTGGAATGCATCTCACACACACACTGGTCCTGTGAAAATAGCTAACCTATTAGCAGACAGGTTTGGCGAACATTTCACCCCCCTGTCCCTTCAGATATTCCACAAAAAACATTCCCCCTACATCTCCCCACCTTTGCATCTCTAAAGAGCAAGTTATTAATTCTCCTTCCAATGCCAAAAACACAGCCTCTATGAGACCGGATGGCATCCCAGGTTGTGTTTTAAATGGTCTAAAAAAAGAAGTTATGTACCTACCATAACGGTCCATGTTAGTTGTCTTCATCTCACCTTCTTTCTTGCTGGTTGGGATCGGAGCCAATCCTCTGCTCCAACTCGGCCATCTTCTACAGCTCGAGAGCTGTTTACTGGCTCAAGGCGACCTCTTATCCCATGATGCCTAGCGCTAGCTACCTAGATCTCGTTTGTAATAGTTAACCCCAGACATAGCCAGAGACTCAACCTGTCCAAACAAAAGGATGGGCATACCTGTCATACTCTAAGTCAGTAGAGGAAACAAACCAGAGAACACTCAGCCAGTGAAACCAAAAAAAACTCCTCTCGATCCAATAGGACAGGGGGACGGAGGGTGGGATGCAAGAAAGGCGGCGAGATGAAGACAACTAACATGGAACGTTATGGTAGGTACATAACTTCTTTATGTTAAGTTGTCTATCTCGCCTTTGTTCTTGCTGGTTGGGACAGCGTCCCTAGCACCTACAATCCTGGGCGGCTGATTGGAACAGACTCTTCAGGACAGTGGAACCAAAGTCAGCTCTGCTCCTGGAGACCGTATCTAGCTTGTAATGAGAAATCAAGGTATGATGATTTGCCCACGAAGCAGCTGCACAGATAGAATCCATGGGCAAACCAGATTGGAAGGCTACAGAGGTGGCCAAAGCCCTAGTAGAATGACCTTTCGGTTCGATAGGAAACTCGGTTTCTCAATTGATAAATAGGTTCATAGGCAGGTACTAGGCTATCAGCCCTAGGGCCCATACAAGCCTAGCCAAAAAATGTACCCTGGCTTTCGCCACCCAAGAAAATTATTTTCCTGTGCCCCTGTCGAGCAGAGCCACAGAAGTGATCCCCGGGGTGAATTTCCCAATTCCCATCCAGTCATCAAGATTTTTCTTGAAGAGTGCTAATGAGGAGCTCTGTTTGACATAGACAGGTAGTCTGATCCAGAGTATGGGAAGTCTCTGGGACAGGAATCTATCCCTCCAGCATCATCTGTTTATTGTGGTGACGAGGTTTAGGTCCCTAGAGCGTGTAGCTCAGAGGGATTGGGATTTCTTTAAGTGGAGCATGTCCAACAGCTCTGGGTTTGACATAGTTTTGTATGTTAGGCAGAGATCACCCCTAAGTAGGCGATATGCGATGGAATAAAGCTGTAGTTTTTTGAGACTGTCTGCATAGGGCATCTGTTTGAGGCCAGTAATCTTCTTTGTGAGGCATTTCTGTGGTCTTTCCAGTTGTTGTAGAGGTCTTGTGAGGTACATACCAAAAGGGGTGTTGTACTCTATAATGGGTCCAATGAGTGAGGAGTAGAGGGGAACAATGACCTCTTTTTTTCTGGATGAGAATCCTTTTGTGATGAGATGAGCCACGCAGGATTTCCTGACCACTGTGGCGATGTGATTATCAAAGGAGACACTACTGTCCACCTGTGTCCCAAGGTCTCATTACATTTCGGCATTAAGTAGACTATCAGCTATGTGGTAGTTCATGGGTACAGAGTTTTTACCAAAGGGGATGACAATACACGTTTTGGCATTGAGCTTCAGGCCATGGCTTTGACACCAGGTATCTGTCTCAGTGAGGCCCTTTTGTAGTTTGTCCACATTGTTAGGAGTTTCGATTATGGCTCCTAGTTTGCAGTCATCTGCAAACTTTCTTAGCCAAAGACGTTCTGTGTTGGCCTGCACTTCAGAGAAGTAGATACCAAACAGGAGAGGACCCAGGACTGAACCCTGTGGTACTCCACTTGTCACTGGTCTGATGTCGGATTTGGAATCCACTGCTTTCACAGTGTGTGTTCTGTCTGTGAGCCAGTTGGTAACCCATCTTGTGACATAGGAGGAATTTATACCTAGTTTAGTGAGCTTATCTATAATTCCAGAGTGGGGGATGGTGTCGAAAGCCTTGGCGAGATCTAGATAAGCTGTGTGAACCATTTTACCCTCATCTATGGCTTTGGTGACTGCTTCAAATAAGTCAATCAGGTTTAGGAGACATGATCTGCCTTTTACAAATCCAAACTGGGTAGGATCCAGAGTTTGGAGATTACCAATGTCTGTTTATGAGTTCCACAATGATACGTTCCATGGCCTTGCAGACCAGGCTCGTCATGCTGATGGAGCGTTAGTTCCCGGGGTCCGTCGTGGCTCCCCCTTTGTGGAGTGGGATAACCATCGCGGTGCGCCATTCAGTGGGTACAAAGCCTGAGGTGAGGCTATGATTGAACATGGCACTTGGGTAGGGTGCCAGTTCATTCTGTAGTTCGTGTAGAACGCAGCCTGGGATACTGTCAGGTCCCATGAATGCTGTGTTCTTGGCTTTGGAGAGTGTGTTGTTTTTACCTGTGCAGCCGTGACTATAGGAACTTTGCATTCTTCCAGTATAGAGATGGGCCCTTGAAAGGCGAAGGCCGAGGCGCTAGGGTCAGTAACTTGTGTGCAATAAATTACTGGAATTGGATCTATTGTCGTGATTTTTAGAGATGGGCCCTCTAGGGGGTGAGAGGGGGGTAAAGTTAGCACTGAACCTATCTGCTAGGATGTTGGCAATATCAGTTGGTTCTGTATATTTAGTGCCATTGTGCTGTAACTCAGAGCAGATCTGAGTGTTCCTATTTAGATTCTTGACACAGCTATAGAATGTTTTGTGGTAGTCTTTAGAGTCTGTGGCAAATTTGTTTTCATAACTAGCTTTGGAGGATTTTATGAGGGATCTCAGCTTCTTACTGAGGTTGACCAGGGAGCTCCTCCAGTCATGGGATTTTACTCTTTTTTGCAACAGTTTCTTTCTTCTGTTGTAGAGTTTGTTTATGGCAGAGGACCACCAGATTGGCTTCCTTTTTTTGGAGGATAACATCTTGGTTCTATTAGGGATAGCATGATCCATGCACTTGTGTAAGTGCTTATAAAGTGCATTTGTCTAGGATTCAGCAGTCATACCTCTATTGTCCAGCTGCGTGGGTGTTGTGAAGTTTGCCACTTCTGTCTTAAGAAGTGTGAAGTTGGCTTTGGAGAAGTTTTTTACGATGGTTTCCCTAATTGGGGGTGGGGGTGGGATGTGGATGTCTAGGCTGATTAGCTTGTGGTCGGATCTGACCAACGAGGAATTGACCTCTGGTGTGGAACACCGGTTTCCCATGTTGGTAATGACCAGGTCTAGGATATTGCTGCCCCCGGTGGGGGTGTGAATAAGTTGATCTAAGCCGTTGGAATTTATGAATTTTAGAAAACGTTGAGCAAGAGAGTTGGTACAGGAGTAGTTTTCCCAGTTAATGGTAGGGTAGTTGAAATTGCCCATTATTAGGGTTTTGGGTTGTACCCCAATACTTTCCAGTGTATCAAGAAATGAGGAGTGTGAATCCTGGGGCATGGTGAGGGATCTGTATCAAGCTACAATTTGGATTGCGGTCTTGCCCAGAGTTAGTTGCACTTGGATAATCTCGGATGCATTATGCTGTGCAACTAGCCTGGAGGTGTGGATATCCTTAATGAATATGGACACGCCTCCGCCTTTAGTGCTTCTTTGTGGGTTGGGTGGCCGAAAGGTGTGGTATGAATTGAAGCCTGGTAATGCAGGGGTGCTCTCTGGAGCTTTGAACCAGGTCTCTGTCACTACACAGATGTCAATGTTCTCCATTTTAAGGAGTGCCTCGAGTGAGTGCATTTTGAGGTTTAGACTTCTAGCACTGAGTAGCATTACCCTCAGATTTTGCTTGCTTGTACCCGTTATGGTGGTGAATTTGTCATTTGAACCTTGCCTAAAAAAGGCACTACAGGGGTGGCAAGAGCCTTGGCCAGTATCCAGAATCCTAAGGGCGACAGGTGCAGGCCATCTCTGGCAAAGCATCATGGACTGTCGATCATGTCGTCCCAGGCAGACAAATACTGGATCCCGTTAGAATGACACCAGAAGCTTAGCCAATTGTTGAGGTCAATCATTTTGTCCTTGTATTGTGGTATCATTCTGGGTGATGGCAGGATGCTACTCAGGGTTAGGGTAATACATGCCTGGGATACAAGATCGGAGAGCTCCTCCATGTCTCTCCATGTAGTATAGGGGGTACGGCTCAGGTCATTAACACCAACATGGACAAATGAAAGTAATAATGTGCGACAACCACCTTGATAAGGTCACTTTGGAAACTGGGAGACCTTGTTTGCCCAGAGCGTAGGAAAGGAATATTTGGTCCGACTTCCTTACATCCTTAGTCCTATGCAAGTAAAAACGCAATTGTCTATGAACATCCAATTGGTGTAATTTGCATTCTGCCTTGTTGGTGTAGTTAGGGAAAAACACAGGAAGGTCTATAGATTGGTTTAAATTATTTTCTGAGCAGACTTTTGGAAGGAAAGAGGGATTAGTCCTCAGAGCAACCCTGTTCTTATGAAAAACCAAGTATGGAGGACGAACACAGTGCCTGAAGTTCAGAGATGCATCTGGCTGAAGTAATAGCTACCAGAAAGAGTGTTTTCCAAGATAGAAATTTAATGGAGCAGGATGCTGCAGGTTCCAAGGAGGGGCATAATTAAGGAGGTTAGTACCAAATTAAGGTCCCAAGGAGGAGGGGGATCTCTCACTGGAGGTCTAAGGACAGTAGTCCCTCTTAAAAAGACTTTACAGCTTATGAGACAATGTTTGAATTAGACAACCCAACATGAAAGTTAGAAATGGCCGCCAATTGAACCCAGACTGTAGCGGAAGCCGACCCAGAATGAAAAAGTTGTGCTAGGAACTCCAAAATTTCGTGGACTGGGGCTGAAAAACAATCTACGTTCCTAGCCTCTGCCCATCAAGAAAAACTTTTCCATTTGCTAGCATAAGTTTTTCTAGTTGTGGACTAGTGAGAGGAGACAATCTCACGCACGGCCGGGGAAATGCTGGGAAGCCTGGCTAAGGTTGGAAGTGGAGCAACCAAGCTGTGAGCTGGAGTGTTTGGAGGGACTGATGCAGCCCGCCTGACTGATGAATCAGTAGGTCTGGAATCGGATCCAGAGAGAAGGTAATGGTGCAGAAACGGAAACCATATCCGTCAAGGCCAGTAGGGGGCAATGAGGATCATTTTACAACCCAACGATATTGCTTTTTGTATGAGTTTTGGTATCAAGGGAAACGGAGGGAAGGCATAAAGAAGTCCCTGAGGCCAATCGTGGACTAGAGCATCTCTGGGTGTGTGACCTGGAAGCAGAAGAAGGGAGAAGTAGTTGCTGCATTTGCTGTTGAAGGGGGTGGCAAAAAGATCACAGCAAGGCTGTCACCATTTACGGAAGATCAGATCCGCAACTACCTGATTCAGAGACCACTCGTGAGGCATGAGAATAGCTCTGCTGAGCCTGTCCACTATGACTATGGATCTCCCAGGGATGTGCGTCGCAATCAGAAAACGTTGGGAGGAAATCACCCACCACCAGAGTCCGAGTGCTTCTCGACATAGGGGGTAGGACCTGGTTCCACCCTGCTTGTTGATGTACCACACCACTGACATGTTGTCTGTTTGAATTGCAATGGTCCCAGAAGGGAGAGAGTCCTGAAGAGCTTGCAACGCTAGGAGCATGGCTCTCATTTCTAGGACGTTTATGTGCAGATGGTACTCGTGAGGCTTCCAAGTGCCTTGGACTGTCCTGCCTGGTAATGCTCCCCCCCCCCACCCTATCAGGGAGGTGTCTGTGGTCACTGTGGCAAACCGGAGGGGGCTAAATGAAGGGTCTGCCCTGAGTCACTAGTGGGGAGACCATCCACCAGGAAAGGTGCCTTTTGAATGCTTCTGTAATCATGATCATGTGAGACATGGGCAGCTGTTGGAAAGACCACTGTGTGAACAGAAGCCACTGAAGGATCCTCATGTGAAAGAGGGCCAGTGGGATTAGAAGAATTGCTGCTGCCATGGAACCCAGAGTTTGAAGGACGAATCTGACTTGGATCCTTTTGCTCTGCATTGTACTTGCTGGCGAATTGTAGACACCCTTTCTGGCGGTAGCCTTACGGACATGTTCCTTGTGTCTACGTCTGCTCCTATATAGGTGATAAAGTGACAGGGCAACAAGGCAGATTTTTCGAAGTTTATTGTAATGCCTAGCTGGGAGCAGATTGTGATTGTGTAGTCCATGGCTTGCAGAAGTTGATGCCTGGTAGTAGCAGTGAGGAGCCAGTCGTCTAGATATGGAAACACCTGGAATCCTCGACGTCTCAGGTGAGCCGTGACCACTGCCATACATTTGGTGAACACCCTGGGGGCTGTGGCGAGACCAAAGGGCAGAGCTCTGAACTGGTAATGACGGCTGGCTCCCAGCCGGAAGCGAAGGAATCTCCTGGAGCGCCTGTCCATTTTGATGTGGCAGTACGCATCCTGAAGATCTATGGAGCACATCCAATTGTCCTGACCTAGAAAGGGTAGAATGGACTGTAGCGTGACCATCCGAAACTTTGTTCCTTGAACAAACTTGTTTAGTCTGCTGAGATCCAGAATCTGTCTCCAGTCCCCTGTCTTTTTTTCCTGGATGACTCTTTTTCTAGCAGTTTTGAAACTTCTATGACTGCTTGGTCCCTCAGATTGGGTGGAACATCTGGAAGGGATTTGTTTAACGGTAAGGGGGGTTGAGAGAAGGGGATTTTGTAACCTCCGGATATAACTGACCGTACCAATTTGTCTTGCGTTAAATTTTGCCAGGCTTTTGGGTACAGGGAAAGTCTTCCCCAACTGCCTCCAGAGGCGGGCAGCTGGGCAACCCTTCAGGGATGCTGAAAGGGCTTCTCAGAGAAGGATTCTCTGTTGCCCTGGTTCTGCGGACCCCCTCTGCCACGTGGGCGGCTTCTGTTGTTGTTTCCCCCTCTGCCCCTGGAGGAAAAATCGCTGTGTGTGTCAGGTGAAGCTCCCTGGGATTTTCAGAACCATATTTTACCACTCTTCTGACCCTTGGGGTATGGTCTGGAAGGAGTGGAAAAATGGACTCCCACGGCAGAGAGAGTCTTGCCTTCTTGCTCACACCTAGTCAAAGTGTCTTTCACCTGTGGTCCAAAAAGAAAGGAACCATCAAAGGGGGTGTTGATGAATGACACACTAAAGGGTTCTGCAAAGTTACACAGCCACATCCATGCATGTCTCCTAAGGGCCACACCCATACCTGTGGCTCTATTCGCACCATCGGCTGCATAGGAAATGAGCCTCATGGAGGAGTTGACTACAGAATTAAGGGTCGCCAGCTGGGAAGCCACTTTAGCTTGAGCCCCCTCAACTGATGCATCTTGAAGGGTATCTCAGAGCTCTTTAAGAAGATCCCTCTGAAGCCGGGTAAAATGGCATAAGTAGTTCAGTGACCTCATAGAAAAGGTCGCTGAAGGAAACATTTGCTTCCCATATCTGTCCATGGTCCTAGACTCCTTATTAGGAGGATGGACAGACAAAGAGGTTTCCGCTAACTCTCTTTTGGTGGCTGCTGCTACCACCATGGCATCAACAGGAACACCTTTGGTAAGGAACTGCTTATCATGGGGTGCTGTGATGAACTTGCCAGGTCTCCTTGGAGTTGGTTCCACTGTATCCGGGGCTGACTAAGCCTTTTGAGCCACCACGAACATAAGTGGATCGAAAGGCGGAGAAACCCAGGAGGTGGAAGGTCGGGAAATGAACGCATCCAGGAATACAGACTCATCCTCGGAAGGGGCTAGGAGATTCCAGTTCCCCCCTCTGCTTAAGCATTTTGAGGATGTCTGAAAAGGAAACCTCTTCAGAGGGGGATCTCAGGGACCCTTCCGAGTCATCTAAGTCTGTATCAGAAGTGACAGACTCAGGGGAGTCTATGTGCATCCTCTTGCACTTCTTATGAGGGGGCTCCTATGAATGATCAGGAGAGGCCTCGGAAGAAGAGGAAACACCCAATGGGGTGCCCACATTTGGGGTCTGGAAGAGGAGCAGACGTTGGCACAGGTACTACAGGGGATGGAGCCGATGGGGCAGATAGTGGAGCTGACTCAGTGGCCAGCACACTCCTCATGACATCGAAGGCAACCCTGCCATGATGCAGAGAAAGCTCCAGTTCCGAGGAAATCGGAATCTTTCTCTGCACAGAGGGAGATGACTCTGAGGCAGGTGTAGGAGCCAAGCTCACCTGCGCTGAAGCTCCAAGAGGGAGAATGAGGTCGGACAAGGATCCGGTGCCACTCGCCCCCTCGGGGCCGAGGGAGCCCCGGCACCCAGATCCCTCGATGGATGGCACCATCGAAGGAATTGGAGCCGATGACGGAACCGAAGGAGATAGAGTTCTCGGAGCCAACAGTTCCACTACTCAAACCCAAATGAACTCCAGATCCAAGCTCAATGGAGTCGGAGGAGGAACACCAATAGAAGTGGACGGAGCGGACACCTGTTTAGGAGGGCTGGACAACATCTTGGGCAAGTGCCTGCGACTTTAGCAACCTACTGACCACTCTCTCCACGTCGTGATCCGAGAGCCTAGAGGATAGAGAGTGAGAAGATCTGTGACTGCACTCGCTCTGAAGCAGGGGAGACAGAGGAGCCGAATGTATCGATTCCAGAGAAGGGGACCTCAGCCTCTTGTGGCTCCACGAAGGCTCCGAAGTTTCTGATGCAGCCGATGGGGAGATAAGTCTTATCAGTTCCAGCCGGAACCGAAGTAGCAGGTAAAGTCTGAACCAAAGACGGCTCCGAACTTGGAGCCGACAATTTAGGGGATTTCACAGGCTGAGTCATGGCCGGTGAATCCTGGGGCTTTAAAAGGCCCCTAAGAATAAGCTTATTCTTACGCTCCTGCAGAACTCTTGGACTAAATGCATAGCAGATAGAACAAGAGTACTGCAGGTGCACACCGCCTAAACAATAGACGCAAGAAGTGTGCCCATCTGTCAGAGACATCTTCTGACAGCATGAATCACACTTCTTGAACCCAGACACCTTGGATTCTTTGGACATTCTGTAACAAATAATATAATAGCTAATCAAACAAAATACAGTCTACAGAAAAACACAGTATACTACAGACTAAAGCTAAAGTTTTTTTTTTTTTGATAAGAAAGCCTCTAACTCAAACGGCTAGCCTACAAAGAAGATAGAAGGAAAGTCTCTAACTTAAAACGGCTAACCTGACGAGAAAAGAATGGGGGGGGGGGGGAGAACTCTTTAAATTAAACAAGTTCTAAAGGGGAGGGAAAGAAGCTACAAATTCACACTTAGCTAACACAACAAATATAAGAGTAAAAACTAACAACAACCCCTAGGAAAAAGACTTTCTAGTAAAAAAGTTCTATAAAGAAACTATATAAGAGCCTGAGCCAGAAAAACGACACCTCGCAGCTTAAGCGGTTAACGAGATCTGGGTAGCTAGCGCTAGGCATCATGGGATAAGGGGTAGCCTCGAGCCAGTAAACAGCTCTCGAGCTATAGAAGATGGCAGAGTCAGAGCCGAGGATCGGCTCCGATCCCAACCAGCAAGAACGAAGGTGAGATAGACAACTTAACATCATGAGTTAGCAACTCCACTAAGTACTCTTCAACAACAGCCTGAGCACTGGGTTTGTACCTGCTGAATGGAAAACATCAACTTGAATCTGAATTATGCCCACAAGAAGTGCACTTTTTAAAACATGTGGGTTTGTCAGGCATATCTGAAGAAGATACCCACAATGTCGGAAAACGAGGTTTTATACAAAAAAACTTTACACACAGTAAAAGGTACATTTTTCTTTAGGAAATTGAAGAAAGTTCTGCTACCAACTACGGTAAATACCTACCCTACAATGAGGTTAAACAGAAAATACCAACTATGATTAACAAGATACTATATAAAAATAGTATTAGAAAGGAGAAAAATGCCCTAACCCAGTGAAAGAAACTTTGAGGAAGGATAGGAAACTGGAAATGTAGACTTGTACATAAGGAAAGAAAATACCAATAAAAGTTTTTTTAACTCACGAAACCTATACCAGCACTCAAGAGCTTGGAAAACGGAGTCTGTTGGCTATGGTGGCAAACAAGATCTGGGGCTTTGGGGATGCAACAGGGCATTATGAGTAGAGGGAGGAGCTTGACAGCTGGATCCGAAGTCTGGAATAAGCAGCCGAGTTGGATCAGATCCAAACCCATACGTTGAGGTAGAATAAAAAAAGACATCAGATTTACAGTTGTACAAGTTAAAATAACAGTAAATTTTCTAAATAGATCATTGCTGCCGTAACACAAGTTATTTATGTTATAACCTACCCAGGATATGACGACCAGACAGCTTCAAGGGACCTTGAATGTTAACTGTAAGGGGGCTCAATGAGCCACATAAAAAGGTAGTTTGGTCCCCTAACATTTCAGAGCTTTCTTGTCTCAAGAATGATGGCTATAGCCCTGAATGAAAAAACGTTTAGAAAAAATCAATAGTAAGACGTAGGTAACACAACTGTACATCTATACCACAGCAATATATAAAAAATACAAGAGAGATGGAAGGAGGGGATGGCTATTGCAACAGTGGAGGAGGAGGAGGAAAGAACATAGGGGGCATAGTGGGGATGGTGATAAAAGGGCTGCCTTGCAGAAAAACGCCTCTACTCCTTGCACCCAGAAGATAGAGGGGTTAAAGGGTGGGAGTATGTACTGCAACAATGATCTACTCAAACTACAATTATGTTACTGTTTTTCGTAGTTGGTGTTAGAGCAGTGATTCTTGGAAGAACAGTTACCCAGAACTGAATTGCCCCAGTAGAGAAAAGTCTTCAAAGGACAAAAAGGAGGCTATGGACAGCCAACTGGAGAAAACACAAAAGGAGTAACCAAATCAAAACCCAAAACAATAAAGGGTGGTGGAGGGAGGGAGGGAGCAACTACAGCAACATTGAAGAGAATAGATGGATTTCTACTGTTAAATTAAAGTTTTACACAATTGTACTATGTCCTTCTATATTACTGTTGCAGTATTCTTAACCTTTAGTAGAGTACAAAAGCTCAAGAACAGGAGTGGAAGATGGAAGGTTGGGAAGAGCCCTCAACAAACCCATGCAGAAGGGCCCTAGCAAAACCTGCTCTGGCACTAGAAACCATATCCAATTTATAATGCTCAGTAAAAGGTATGCACTGAAAAACAAGTAGCAGCTTCAAGGATGGAACTGGTGTCCAAAACCCTTGAGGAAAGCACCAGAAGCAACAGCACCCTTGGAGCAGTACAGAGACCAAAGGGCAAAACAGAGGACTGAAAACAGCAGCCTGAGAAGACTTAACATGAGGAAAGAGCCTACCACCCTTCCTGCCTTTAGTAGCCGGATGAGGCTGTCTACAAACAGAAGCAGACCTAGTAGGACAGTTCCTCTGGAATATAGGGACGGTGGACACAACCAGATTTGCAGTCCTGCAAAGCTTTACTTTTCTAGGAGACACAAACATAGCAACAGCAGCAGCAGTCCCAAAGAGATTTTTATGATCAAATAATCCTGGGCAATTAAAGCCAGAACATATCTGGTCATGTAGGTCTAGTAATTAATGGCCCTGAAAGGTCAAGGTGGCAGCCATACAAACATTTCCAGTTTGCTCCATATCGCTTCTATCCTTACCCAAAGGCAGGAGCTTGGCAGAGGGGAAAAAACTTAAGACTCATCAGAGGAGTCTGACACCACAGCAGGATCAGTAGGGAGGACACAAATAGAAACTGACAATCTTCAGGAACATTATAGAACTTGTCAGGTTTCTTTGGAGCAGAGGGCTGAGAATCAGAAATCTTAGAGAAGACTATAAAGTTGCCTATCAAGGCAGCAAACACAGGAAGTACTCCAGAACGTTTACATGAATCTACCTGAAGCAAGTCATAATAGCTCTTCTAGATATCAGACACCAGAGAAGAATCCCACTTAAAAGTATTTCATCATTCTGGTGACTGTGCTCCCATAAGATAGCTCATCCAAAGGAGACTTATGCCTAATGGATTCCTGTTTTTCAGAGCCATAAGCTAAGGCTGAAGATATCTCTGAAGAGTAGGACAAAGACCATCAGACTCTGAATCCCCATCCAAGGAATCGGGTTCCATATACCTTTCAGAAAGGGTTAAGTGCAAGGTGGAGTAGGGCACAGAAACCCACTGGGGAGGCATCAAGGCCATTAAAGCATTGAACAGATCCTGAGTAAACTTCTGCCATTCCCGTTGAGGGTCTTTAGGATGTACAGAAGAATGTTTAGTCTTCTGTTATTTCTTGGTAGGGACGCAAGCCCTAATAATCAATGGAGGTTCGGACTCTAACAAGACTCAGTAAGACGACCTTTAGCCACTTCCCTGACCAGAATCTGCAAAATCCCTCTAGCTCCCTCCGAAACAGCAGCAGCAGCTCCCCCTCAACGTCTACAGCAGATGCCTGCAAAATCTCAGAGGATGTGCAAAAGGAAGGATCCCTATGCCGTCTTCAGATGGCGTCACAGCACAGGAATCTGAAGCACACACCAGATGTCCTACAGAGCTATCACTTGCTTCTACAGAGATGTCCGGTGGAGAATGGTCAGCCAAAGAATCTGGCCAACATTTCCTGGCCGCTGCCTTGCTTAACGATAGTATCTTGGGGGTTAACTGATTCCGCCATACAACCCTGGGCTGTTTAAACTGCTGGTTCTTGTGGCAGATGGCCATTGAAGACCAAGAGCCTTACGCCAAAACACCTTACAAATACTACAGGAGATATGGTCATGGGAAGCACCCAAACAAAATAGACTACTCATGAAGATCCTTATGGTGAATCTGCCTCCCACACTGACATTTTCCCTTCTTGGTTGCAATGAACTCCAGGTAACCAAAAGAAAACAACACCAACAGTAAGAAAAAAGACCCCCAATGGGGCAGTTATCTGATGGCTACGTATTCTGCACAGCAAAGTGTGTCCAGACCAATCAGTGATGGTGTCCATAGGTAGGTACTAGGCTATTGGCCCTAGGGCCTATACAAGCCTAGCCAAACGTTACCCTGGCTTTTGCCACCCAAGAGAATTATTTTCCTGTGCCCCTGTCAAGCAGAGTCACAGACGTGATCCCCAGGGTGAATTTCCCATCTCCCATCCAATCATCAAGGTTTTTCTTGAAGAGTGCTAATGAGGAGCTTTGTTTGATACAGATAGGAAGTTTGTTCCAGAGTATGGGAAGTCTCTGGGACAGGAATCTATCCCTCCAGCATGTTCGGTTAATTGTGGTGACAAGGTTTAGGTTCCTACAGCATGTAGCTCGGAGGGATTGGGATTTCTTTAAGTGGAGCATGTCCAACAGCTCTGGTTTTGACATAGCTTTGTACGTTAAGCAGAGATAGCTTCTGAATAGGCGATATGCGACAGACCAAAGCTGGAGTTTGAGACAGTCTGCATACGGCATCTGTTTGAGGCCGTTAATCCTCTTTGTGAGGTATTTCTGCGATCTTTCCAGTTGTTGTAGATGTCTTGTGAGGTACATACCAAAAGGAGCGTTGTACTCTATAATGGGTGTGATGGGGAACAATGACCTTTTTTTTCCTGGATGACAAACCTTTTGTGATGGTGTGCCACGTAGAAAGATTTCCTGACTACTGTGGCGATGTGATTATCAAAGGAGAGACTACTGTCCACCTATGGCCCAAGGTCTCTATCACACTTTCGGTGTTAAGTAGACTACCGCCTATGTGGTAGTTCATGGGTACAGAGTTTTTACCAAAAGGGATGACAGGGCATTTTTTGGCATTGAGCTTGAGGCCATGGCTTTGACACCAGGCATCTGTCTCAGTGAGGCCCTTTTGTAGGATGTCCACATCATTAGGAGTTTTGATTATGGCTCCTAGTTTGCAGTCATCTGCGAACTTTGTTAGCCAAAGACCTTCTGTGTTAACCTGTACTTCAGAGAAGTAGACACCAAACAGTAGAGGACCTAGGACTGAACCCTGTGGTACTCCACTTGTCACTGGTCTGAAGTTGGATTTAGAGTCTGCTACTTTGACAGTGTGGGTTCTGTCAAGTGAGCCAGTTGGCAACCCATCTGATGACATAGGGATTTATACCTAGTTTAGTGAGTTTATCTATAAATCCATATTACAAAAGACAAAAGGTACTATTACACTAAACTACAGTCTACCCATTCAAAAAACCCAAAACAATTCTGGAACTCCAACTCTCTTCTGCACCCAGGTACAAAAAACAATCCTTGTCCTGATTAAAATAAAACAGTCACAGAAATTGCCACTCTATTCAACTCCTTTACCAACTCCACAGCTGAACTCACTAACACCATCCCCAATCACATCACCTCCCCTCCACTCAATCCCACCTTCCCTTCCTCTACTCAATCTCCCTCTCCCAACCCTCCCCCCACTTTTCACCTAAAACCCATCTCCACCTCTAACATCAAAAATCTTCTCTCCAGACTCAAGCCATGCTCCAATGCCCCTGACAATATCCCCTCACTCTTTCTAAAGCTTGCTGCAGATGGTATCGCCATCCCATTAGCATTCTCATTAACCGATCCATTCATGAATCTTATGTCCCCAAATTGTGGCATGCTGCCCTTATCCTACCTCTTCACAAAGGAGGCAAAAACAATAACATCTCTAATTTCCGTCCAATAGTCATTCTCTCTCCAATCTCAAAAATTCTTGAAAAATGCATCCACCTTCAACGTATGCCCTTCCTTATCAATAACCACCTCCTCACCCCTACTCAACATGGCTTCCGCCCTGGCCATAGTACAATAACTGCTCTCCTCTCATTTTTAGACATAGTAAACCACACTTGTGTCTCTGGACAAATTGTATCCACTGTCCTTCTAGATCTTTCCAAGGCATTCGACACTGTCTCTCGCTCCCACCTTCTAACTCACCTCTCTAACATCAGTCTCTCTAAATACTCCCTTACCTGGTTTAAGAGTTATCTTTCTGACAGATCCCAGGCCGTGAAATGGCAAACAGGTACTTCAACCTTCCTTCCTACCCCAACCGGGGTTCCCCAGGGTTCAATACTCAGGTCCAATGTTGTTCAATGTATTTATCAATGATTTCCATACTGCCATTCCCAACACTAAAATAGTTCAAGTACACAAGGTTGTAATCTGCTCTGCTCCTAATCTTCCTGCTCTCCAAGCACTTACCCAATCTGCCTTTATAACTACTGAGAACTGGATGCTTAAAAACCACCTCTCCCTTAATGCAAATAAATCCAAAATCCTACTTTTCTCTCCCTCAAAAACACTTCCCCTTGACAAACAATCTTTCAATATTATCAGTCATGCCCACTCCTCTATAGAAATTGTCCCCGTCGCTAAACTTCTTGGTGTTACTATTGATGAACACCTTAAAATTGATACTCGTGTCCAATTAAATATTAAAAAAATACTATACAGAAATTCTCTCTTCCTCTCTCCCTCTACAAGGCAAACTCTTGCCATTACCTACTTGCTACCATCAGTATTATACGGTGCCCCTCTACTAACCAACCTTGCTTCTTCCATCTCTTCAAAACTAGAAATCTGTTGCAACAAAATCTCCAAATTCGCTACTAAATCTAAACACTCCTCCCACCACTGCACTGCACATGCTAAAATGGCTAGAGCTTCCCTAATACCTCGTCTACCTCCAACTCACTACAGCCCACAAATTAATCTTTAAACCTACTGCATGCCCTGCTCTAACAAATATCCTACAATCTTATACTCCTCACAGACCCCAAAGATCTGCCCAACAAAATCAACTTTCTATTTACAAACCAAAACGTCCCACTGGCCAGTCACTGCTATCCTACTCCTTAGCAAAAAATAGAACTCTCTTCCCCCCTCGCTAAGAATCTCAAAAACTTTAAACACTTCAATTCCCAGCTCCATTCCCATCTTTCCCATAACTGGAAATGTAACTGCTGTCTACCCCCCTAATCCTACTAAACTCACTTCCACTTGTACTTCATTAAGTACTTCTACTCCATGCTGTTCTTTCCCAACAGCTTCCCCTCGCCAATTCTAACAATTTCTAAACCTTTAATGTAAATCCTATACATAACCTTATTTTCTCTACTCTCCCTCCCTATATACTTCATCCTTCTAAATCTATATAAAATTGATCAACAAATGACACTATCTAAAAAATGTGTCCAATACTTTTCTACTAAACATTAGCCTCTTTCTCCTCTGTACATCTCCCTATCTCTTATCACACCCGAATCCTTTTCCAATAAACAATTGTATCTTTCTCTACTACTCAGCTGCCTCTCTCTCCTTTCTTCACATTTTGTGTATATAATTTCCTACTACTCTTTTCACTTTCCAATGGCTATCCACTTACTACGTATGTACATCATGAACTATCAAGTTTTCTATCTTTTTTTTTTAATGCACTGTATTTTTGCTATACATCACTATCATTTTACATTTGTTTAAAATATTATATAATGCTAGGTTTTATTTTTAATTTTTTTATTCGATTTTTGTAATTTCGGAGCTTTTCTCCCTGGGCCTCCACTGAAAACGGGCTCCTTGAGCCCAGTGGACCACCCCAGTTATCAAACTGGAAATAAATAAAATTCCAGAGTGAGGGATGGTGTTGAAAACCTTGGCGAGATCTAGATAGGCTGTGTGAACCACCTTACCGTCATCTATGAATTTGGTGACCGCTTTAAAGAAGTCTATCCGGTTTAGGAGACATGATCTGCCTTTTACAAACCTGAACTGGGTAGGGTCCAGAGTTTGGAGATTAACAATGTCATTGTTTATAAGTTCCACGACAATAAGTTCCATAGCCTTGCAGACCAGGCATGTCAGGCTAATGGGGCGGTAGTTCCAGGGTCCGTGGTGGCTCCCCCTTTGTGGAGTGGGATAACTGTTGCTGTGCGCCTCTCGGTGGGCACAAAGCCTGAGGTGAGGCTATGACTGAACATGGTAATTAGGAGGGGTGCCAGTTCGTTCTGTTCATGTAGAACGCAGCCTGGGATGTTGTCAGGTCTCATGGATGTTATGTTCTTGGCTTTGGAGAGTGTTTTTTTTTTTTACCTGTGCAGCCATGATTACAGGAACTTTGCATTCTTCCGGTATAGAGATGGACCCTTTAGAGGGTGAGAGAGGGGTACAGAGATGGGCCCTTTAGAGGGTGAGAGGGGTACAGAGATGGGCCCTTTAGAGGGTGAGAGAGGGGTAAAGTTAACAATGAACCCATCTGCCAGGATGTTAGCAATATCAGTTGGTTCTGCATATTTAGTGCCATTGTGCTGCAACTCAGCAGATCTGAGTGTTGCCACTGAGATTCTTGGCATAGTTGTAGAATGCTTTGTGGTTGTCTTTAGAATCAGTGGTGATTAGCTTTGGAGGATTTTATGAGGGATCTCAGTTTCTTACTGAGGCTGACCACGGAGTTCCTCCAATCATGGGATTTTACTCTTTTTGCAACAGCTTCTTTCTTCTGTTGTAGAGTTTGTTTATGGCAGGGGGCCACCAGATTGGCTTCCTTTTTTAGGATGATAGCATCTTGGTTCTGTTAGGGACTGCACGATCCATGCACTCGTGTAAATGCTTATAAAGTGCATTTGTATAGGATTCAGCATGGGTGTCGTGAAGTTTGCCACTTGTCTTAATAAGCGTGAAGTTGGCTTTTGAGAAATTTTTTTACAGTTGTTTCCCTAATGGGGGGGTGGGGGTGAGATGTGGATGTCTATGGTGATTAGCTTGTGGTCGGATCTGACCGAGGAATTGAACACCGGTTGCCCATGTTGGGAATGACCAGGTATAGGATACTACTGCTCCTGTTGGGGGTGTGGATACGTTGATCCAAGGCGTTGGAATTTAGGAATTCCAGAAAACGTTGAGCACAAGAGTTGGTACATGAGCAGTTTTCCCAGTTAATGGTGGGGTAGTTGAAATCGCCCATCATTAGGGTGTTAGGTTGTACCGTAACATTTTCCAGTGTATCAAGAAATGAGGAGTGGGAATCCTTGGGCATTGTGGGGGATCTGTAGCAAGCTACAATTTGGATTGCAGTCTTGCCCAGAGTTAGTTGCACTTGGATAATCTCGGATGCATTATGCTGAGCAACTAGCCTGGAGGTGTGGATATCCTTAAGGAATATGGACATGCCTCCGCCTTTAGTGTTTCGGTCCAGGTTAGGGGGCTGAAAGGTGTGGTATGAATTACAGCCTGGTAATTCAGGGGTGCTCTCTGGAGCCTTGAACCGTGTCACTGCACAGATGTCGATGTTCTCCATTTTAAGGAGTGCCTCGAGTGAGTGCATTTTGAGGTTTAGACTTCTAGAATTAAGTAGCATTACCCACATATTTTTGCTTGCTTGTACTGGTTACGGTGAGGAATTTGTCATTTGAACCTTGCCTAAAAAAGGCACTATAAGGGTGGCTAGAGCCTTAGCCAGTATCCGGAATCCCAAGGGCGACAGGTGCAGACCATCTCTGCCAAAGCATCATGGTTTGTCGATCATGTCATCCCAGGCAGACAGATACTGGATTCCCCTTAGAATGACACCAAAAGCTTAGCCAATTGTTGAAGTCAATCATTTTGTCCTTGTACTGTGGTATTCTGGGTGATGGCAGGATGCTACTCAGGGCTAGGGTCATACCTGCCTGGGCTACAAGATCGGACAGCTCCTCCAGGTCTCTTTTCATGTAGTCCAGGGAGTTGTGTCTCCGGTCATTCACACCAACATGGATGATGACAGTCATATTTGTACTTGTTGTGGAGTGACCCAAGTGCATGCATTATGTGGCAGATCCTGGCACCTGACAGGCAGCTGACAGCAACTTTCTCCTTGTTTAGCCTAGTGAGTGGAACATCAGTGTGCCTGACTACAGAGTCACCTATGACTAGAGTGTTGGGTACATTGTTATGCCTTATGGGCTGTGGTGGAGTGGCACACTGAGTTTGTGGGCTATGTGTCATTTGGGTTATATTGGGGGGGTGGAGGCTGCTTGAGTGTCTACTTTGGAGGTCCCTGTTGCTTGGGTAGATTTTTACTGACCGCCTCTGTGAATGTAGATGTGCGTTTTGTGTTTCTATGTGTGTGTTTTGGTGGTGCAGGTTTTGAGGGACTATATGATGAGTGTGGTGTGGACCAAGTGTTTACCTTCTCCTCTTGATTGCCTAGTCCAGTCTTGGATGAAGAGAGCTTTGCTTTCAGTTTGTCTATAAGTGAATCTCTCTCAGGTTGTAGTGTTGAGTGGTAGGAGAGGGTTGTCTGTGTACATGAGGCAATTGCTGCATTGCCCCACGATGCCCAGATTCATCAGGTAGACAGGAGAAATCACTGGGAGCTGACCCTTAGACATGCCTGGATAGGTGCTTATTTATTAAGTATTAAAAAACTGTTTTCCTCTAGACAAGTGAGGAAAGTTGAGTACTGTAGTAATTTGTAGTTTATTTAGTGCTTACAATGAGTTCTGAACAAGTTCGGAGCTCAAAGAAACAGATTTGAGTGCTGAAACTATAAAACTGGCTAGTTCTAAGAAACAAAATTAAGCTACAAGGCGGCTTCCCTCCAACACAGAAAGGCTTGTGGGGCTCAGAAGCTTACAAACAGTCCTAGATACAGCAAACCTGTACCTGGACTAGACGACTTACAGGAAAGGCAGGAAACATGCTTAGAAAATATTTATTTTTTTTTTGTAAAGTGAAAAGGGGAAAGGAGGAGCAGAAACCAACTGGGTTGGCCTTTTCAAATGTTCTCCCTGGATTAGGTAGAATGAGGTAATGACACTAGACTGGGAGGAGTGTCCCAGATCAAATTTACAGTACGGGCAGGCGACTGCAAAGCCACCAAGTATAAAAACAGGATACCAATAGGGAGGGATGGTGGGAAACAAAAATCAGAACAAACCCAACCAGATGCTTAACAATTGCTGAAAATTTCTAGTTAATACCTCTCACACAGTGAAACTAGCTAGAAAATGCAGACAATAAAAGTGCTATAAATAACTCGTAAAAATAAGCAGAAAAACAGGATACTTAGTGTTGTATATCACAGATTAGTTGGCTCAGAGCCTTTCCTCTGATTTGCTCTGTGTGAAATGGCAGAAACACTCACAAGTTAACTTCTTATGTAACAAAGTTGAAACCTAAGTCTGCTCTTCAAATTTTCCCTTAAGGAAGCTCTACTCTTAGTATAACCAGACTACTCACTATATTATAAGCCTAGCACTTGTTCTCAATACTTCTCTACTAAGTAAGCACTCTCATAGTAAGTAAAGCACTACATCTACTTACCACCCCTGTGAATATCCACTTCCCTTAAAGGTACAGCACTCCCTTATACTGTTCCAACATGTCGAGTGGTAGATTACTGGCATCGTCTCCAATTCAGCTGGTCAGTCTGGGTATCTTAAGACAATGCTACAATTGTCTCATGTACACAGACAACCATCTCCTCCTCCCAACAAACACAAACACATGTGAGAGATGCAACTATATAGCCAAACTGGAGGCTGAACTCTCTCAACTCAGGGCTGGCATGACCAGACAGGAGGAGATGGCAACCACACACAACAATCCCAGTCCCACATATACCTACCACAACTGCAAACCAAACACATAAAAACACAAAGACATACTCGGAGGCTCTAATAAAAAACTTACCAAAAAACCAGAGGCTCCCAAAGCAGACATCCAAATATCCACCACCTCAAAACAAAACACATACAACACATACCTAATAAATCAGTGTGTCAACCAATCACAGCCCTTAAGGCCAAACACCTTGCCTGATACACTAGTAATAGGTGACTCTATAGTCAGACACACTGATGTCCCGCTGACCAGGCTGAACAAGAAGGTGACTGTGAGCTGTCTATCAGGAGCTAGGATCCGCCACATAACACATGCACTCAAGTCACTCCAAAGCAAGTACAAATAAGACTCCGTCATTGTCCATGCTGGTGTGAATGACCTGAGATGTACCTCCCTGGACTATATGAAAAGAGACAGAGGAGCTCTCCGATTATGTAGCCCAGGCTGGTATGACCCTGACCCTGAGCAGCATCCTGCCCTCACCAAGAATGATACCACAATACAAAGACAAGATTATCAGCTTTAACAATTGGCTCAAGTACTGGTGTCATTCTACGGGGATCCAATGTCTGTCTGCCTGGGATGACATGCTGGACAAGCCACGCTGCTTCGCAAGGGATGGCTTACACCTGTCACCACTGAGCTTCCGGATATTGGCTAAGGCTCTTGCCACCCCCATAGTGCCTTTTTTAGGCAAGGCTCAAAAGACAAAACCACCTCCTTAGAAAACAAAAATGGAAAAAAACTAAGGGTAATGCTGCTCAACGCCAGAAGTCTAAATCTCAAGAAGCAGGCACTTGATGCACTCCTCAGCATGGAGAACATTGACGTCTGTGCAGTAACTGAAACCTGGTTCAAGGCTCCGGAGAGCACCCCAGCGCTACCAGGCTATACCTCGTATCATGCTTTTCGGCCCCAAAACCCGGGCCGAACCAGAAAGGGAGGGGGAGTGTCCATATTCATCAAGGACACCCACACCTCCAGGTTAGTAGCAACACATGAAGCATCAGAGACCATACAGGTGCAACTAACAATAGGCAAAACTGCTATACAACTGGTAGCATGTTACAGACCACCCTCCCAATCTCAAGAACCCCACTCAGCCTTCCTGAAGACATTGGAGGATATGAATGTATCACAAAATACCATCGTACTGGGAGACTTCAACTACCCAAACATAGATTGGGTGCATTATTCTAGCCCTAACACCCTAGCCCAAAGGTTCCTGGAATTCATAAATTCAAATGCACTGGAACAACTAGTCACCTCTCCCACTAGGGGAGATAATATACTAGACCTGATCATCACAAACATGGGGACAAAATGCTCCACACCGGAAGTATACCCCTCACTAGTGAGATCTGACCACAAACTAATCACCCCGGATATACATAGCCCACCTCCACCCCCAGCACAAAAGACCACAGTGAAAAACTTCTCAAAAGCAGACTTCACTCTTCTTAAGACTGAGATGGTATCCTTTAAGCCCACTGTGCCAGAGGATACCACATCCCACAAAGCCGAATCCTTCACAAATGCTTTCTATGGACATCTCCAAGAATGCATGGATCATGCAATCCCAAACAAATCCAAGTCCCTCTCCACCAAAGGTAAGCGTCCTGTCGGGTGGACCTCAGCCATAAACAAATTGTATAACAAAAGAAGGAAGCTACTGCATGTCAGAGCAAAATCCCATGAAGGGAAGACATCTCTGATCAACATTAGCAGAAAACTACGTTCTCTCATAAAAACATCCAAGGCCAACTTTGAGAGAAAAATCGCTAAGGACACTAAAGATAACCACAAAGCCTTCTTCAGCTATGTTAGAAACCTGGGCGGAAACCCTCAGATATGCTCAGAGTTGGTTCACAACAACATAAAATACACTGAACCCACAGATATTGCCAACATTCTGGCTGACAGGTTCAGTGCAAATTTCTCCCCTCCTTCACCCCAAAAGAAGAAATACTTATCCCAGCTGAATGTAATCTCCCTGTCATCTCAGATGTCCAAGTGAGAACCGCCCTAAACAAAGCAAAAAACACAGCATCAATGGGACCGGACGGTATCCCGGGTTGCGTGTTACGTGAACTCCAAGAGGAGCTAAACCCACACATAAAAATGCTATTTAACCTTAGCCTTACTTCGGGATATGTACCTGAACACTGGCGTACAGCAACAGTGGTCCCACTCCACAAGGGGGGGTGCCTCTACAGACCCTGGAAACTACCGCCCCATAAGCTTAACCAGCCTGGTCTGCAAAGCTATGGAAAGAATCATTATGGAACTCAGAGACATAGGGGACCTACAGACAATTGACCCCACCCAGTTCGGCTTTGTAAAGGGCAGATCCTGCCTTTTAAACCTGGTTGACTGTTTCGAAACAGTCACTAGAGCCACTGATGAGGGCAAAGCAGTCCATACAGCATACCTGGACTTGGCTAAGGCCTTCGACACAATACCCATCTCAGGCATCATAGATAAGCTCAACAGCTTAAAAGTAAACCCTTGTGTCACTAGATGGGTTGCAAACTGGCTAAAGGACAGAACCCATAAAGTTAAAATCGCTGGAGCAATGTCAGACTCAAAGCCAGTCACAAGTGGTGTCCCACAGGGATCTGTCCTGGGACCCCTCTTGTTCGGCATTTATTTCTCAGATGTTAAAGCAAACATGGGAGGGCTGTGGCTGACAAAGTTCGCAGATGACTGCAAACTAGGCACCATAGTCGATACACCAGCAGACACACACATCCTACAAAAAGGCCTCACAGAAACGGACAACTGGTGCCGGAGTCACGGCCTTAAACTAAATGCCAAAAAATGTATAGTCGTCCCCTTTGGGAAAAACAAAGTACCCACAAATTATCATAGACAGCAACCCACTGAGTACGGAAAAAGTAATCAGAGACCTAGGGACCCAAGTCGACAGCGACCTCTCATTTGACACCCACGTTGCCAAAGTGGTTAGAAAAACATTCTACCTTGCACACCTCATCATGAAGGGATTCACATCCAGATCCAAGGATGTCATTGCACCCCTATATTCCTCCCTCATCAGACCCATGATTGAGTACAATGCCCCATTTGGTATGTACCTCACCCGGCATTTGCAACAGCTGGAGAGACCACAAAAGTACCTCACCAAGAGGATCAAGGGTCTCCAACATATGTCTTATTCTGCCAGACTAAAGAAACTTCAGCTCTATTCAGTAGCATACCGCCTGCTCAGAGGTGATCTCTGCCTAATGTACAAGGCCATGTCCAATCAGGATCTGATGGACATGCTCCACCTCAAAAAATCCAAATCCATCAGGACCACGAGAGCTAAAGACTTAAACCTCGGCACAAGTATGAATAGGACATGCTGGAGGGATAGATTCATAACCCAGAGGCTTCCCATGCTTTGGAACAAGATCCCAGTTCATATTAGGCAGAGCCCCTCACTGACTCTTTTCAAGAGAAATCTTGATGAGTGGATGAGAGATCGTAAGTTTACCCCAGGGGTCACATCTGTGTCACTACTAGACAGGGGCACAGTAAACTAATTCTATTATATAAGGGGACCTTCATTGTGTCACTACTAGACAGAGGCACAGTATTCTACATTTATTCTGTACATTTTTTGTACCATCTCATGGGGTGGCAAAAGTCGCATCACTATGGCTAAGCTTACAAATGCCCCAGGGCAGATAGCCTAGTACTATACTATGAAACTATAAACTATGAAACAACTTTAAAAAAAAAGCTTGAAAGAACCAATGAGGTGCTTACTCCAAGCCGTAGTCCAGGCAACCTCAATCAGCTAATAACCACAAACAATTCACTCTCACTGAAATGCTACACTGGCTTTGGCTATACTATGATGGCCTGGAACATGTGCTCAAGACACACAGCCTCTAATAACAAACAACTTGGCCCAAAACACAAGCCTGATTATGGACAATGCTACACTACCCACACTGCTTAGGTACAAAAAAACTGCAGACATTTTTAGAGAGATAAAGGATCAAGGAGACTCTAGAGAATGCTTTTAACTGCAAAGTTAAATGATGCACTCTCCTTAGCAGGAAATCACAACAAACAAATCCGACCAGATGCTTAACAATTGTAGAAAATGTCTAGTTAATACATCACACACAGTGAAAGTTCTGGGCAACTGCACCCTTACATCACCTTTATACTCATGTCCTGTGTGGGGAGCGTGTGTGTGATGTGCGGTGCATACAAGATCTAAAGGCTTTGGTATACTGGCAGGACGTTGGGTTATCCTTGGCAGGAGATCCCCAAGGTTAAAAATACATATATACATATATTCTCCACAGACACAATTATAACAGTCACTGGGGTGAATGATAGAGCTAAAACAGCACTTCATCTGTTAAAAAGCAAAATTATAAATTACATTTAAAATTACTTTTTTGTAATCATACTCTTCTGCTATAATGTATTTTTTCAAAACTAAGCTTTTTTATACTGAATACTTCAAATGGAATTCAGATTAGAAGAAACATTGTCTACATCACTGAAATGAATCAGGCAATAGACGTTACAGTTCAAGTCTTTTCTTATCCTTAGAAGTTAATGAAGCGTTACTTGCTGCTTCAGTCCAGTTACACTTCTCGGATCTTTTCATGGGTACTTAAAGTCTTCTACAGATGAAATACAATTCTAGCATAACTCTTGGCTTCTTTCAAAGTATTAAAGATCTTGGAACTACATGGTAAAAATATTTTTAACATTTTAGAGTATAATAAATGAGCATTACTGTTGCTGGACTTTAGTTTGCTTAATGGCTAAAATTCTTTTCTCACAAGTGCCTAAGTGGCATAGTTATAGTCAAATCTGATAGTTGGACCATTTTCACTGGGAAACTTTCCCACTCCCATGCTGTTTTTAATACCAGCTCTTTGTCTAAGCTGGAAATTTTACTACATCTGACCTAGGTGTAGCAGCGGGATTTGTTGGGATTGGTTTCCAAATACTTCTGTGAGCTCCATCAATGCAAAAGATAGCCCATTCTTACAGGTTTAATATCAGCGGTATCCATAGGTAGGTACTAGGCTATTGGCCCTAGGGCCTATATAAGCCTAGCCAAAAAGGTACCCTGGCTTTTGCCACCCAAGAAAATTATTTTCCCGTGCCCCTGATGTAGTTGGTTAAAAAGCAAACGTCATATTTTTTTTTTGGTACTTCAAATATTCTTAACTTGGATCCCCTTTCCTTATTTAAAATTTTCTATTTTATTTAGCAACTGTGTATTTTGCTTTAAAAAAAAAAAAGTATGTGAAGGTTCACCTATTTCGTACCAGGCTAAACTAATCAAGAGATCAAGTGTGGTACAGCCAAAGGCTGCACAGTAGTTTGGGAAGAGAAGTCATGGAAAAATAACAGATGATGAAATAAGCATTTCTTTTATTTTACATTTGCTACTTAAGTGAACTGGTCTGAGGATGCCTTTCAGCCATAACCAGTGAACTTTAAACTGTCTTCCAAAGACAAAATACACATTTCAAAAGGTACCTACACAACACTTACCCAAGCAAATATATACAAGCACTGCCTAAAATTCTCAGGATCCTATCGTCATCTTTTTCAAGAAAAGAATGATAAAGAGAAATACCCAATTTTTATTGCTAAATGATTACATTTTTTTAATTTCTAGTTAACTTAACTTTTAAAATACAAAAACTTATACAATTTGAAGCCATGTAAGGCTTAAAAACATTCATTCAGTACACTAACACAGAAAAGCAGTCATTGCATAGACAATGAAACCACAAAAACCATCTGGAGGACTAATTAATGTTTTCATTCTAATACTGAGCAGAACACAAGAAAATTCTACCTCATGGACAATGTGTGTTCAGAAGTATAAAAATACCACCTATCTTGGTAACATAAGAATAGATGTGCATATACAAAAATTGGCATACTGTTTACCCAGAGCAAGAATGGTAAAATAAAAAGACTGTACTTGAGGTATAAGACAAGTAGTCCCTTAAGAGACATGCTTTAACATATATGTTCAAAGGAAAGTACAGTTTTGTACCTACCATAAATGTAGATGTTCGAGTGCTAATACAGCTGCAGTCATAACAGACGGGTTCTCCTGCCGTCAGGCGGGTCCTCGGTCGGCCGAATTCCAAAGTCTAGGTCCGGCGTCGGTTGTCGTCGCTTCTTCCCTGACGTCAGTGCGACAGGGGTATAAAAGAACCAGCCGACGCCATTTTCTTCAGTTTTTCTTGCCCCAGATGTCAGGTGCCCCCAGAAGGAAGGCAATACATAAAATTATGAAGTAATGCAATGCAATATAATCAAAAAACAGTAGTTGCAAGCAAATACACCATAAAAGAATACCCCCAGAGGGGAAGGAGGGAGGGAAACCTGGACTGCAGCTGTATTAGCACTCTAACATCTACATTTATGGTAGGTACAAAACTGTACTATGTTCATCGTGCATACAGCTGCAGTCATAACAGATGGGTAGAATCCCAAAGCTAAGAAAGGGGTGGCAGGCACTAGGTTGAACTAGGAAGAGCCAAAATGCCCTGCAAGACTGCAGTGGCAAAGCCTGCTCTAGATTTGGAGTATAATGGTAGGTTGTAGTGTTTGGAGAAGGTATGCACAGAACTCCAAGTGGCTGGTTCCAAGATATCCTTGGTAGGAACTCCTCTGAGGAAGGCTGCAGAGGTGGCTGTGGCCCTGGTGGAATGAGTTCTAATGCCTGTAGGAACAGTTTTGCCATGAAAGGAATAGCAAAAGCGTATGCCGTGGGCTATCCATTTTGAGATTGTCTGCTTGGAAATTGGCTTTCCTTGAGCTCCTACCGCATAGGCCACAAGGAGCTGTTCTGATTTTCTGAAAGGTTTTGTTCTGTCCAAATAATAACGCAGTTGCCTGTGGATGTCCAAGGAATGTAGTAATCTCTCCCCTTTGTTTTGAGGATTGGGATAAAAAGTAGGTAAATGTATGGCCTGATTTAAAGCTACCCTGGATACCACTTTAGGCATAAAGGACGGGTTGGTTCGTAAGGAAACTCTGTCCTGATGGAAGATGATAAAAGGCTGGACAGCCACGAGGGCCTGTAGTTCTGAAACTCTACGAGCTGAAGTGATAGCCAGAAGGAAAGCTGTTTTCCAGGACAAATATTGCAAATCTGATGAAGCAGCTGGCTCAAAAGGAGGCAAAGTCAGTTTTTCCAGAATGAAATTTAGATCCCAAGCAGGTATTGGTTGTTTCCTTGGAGGTCTTAAATTCTTAGCCCCTCTGAGGAACTGTCTTAAAAGAGGGTGAGAGAATAAAGGAGGATCAGTGTTGTATTCTGCAGAAATGGCTGAGGCATGGATTTTGATGGAGGAGAACAAGTCCACTGCTTAGCAGTTCAGCCAAATATTGTAGTATTTGAGGTAAATTCAGTTTTCCAGGGTTCTGGCCCTTTTTCTCATTCCAGACACAAAAACATTTCCATTTTGCGGAGTAAGCTTTTCTAGTTGATGGCCTTCTGGCCTCCAAAATGACATCCTGCACCTCCTTGGAGAGTAGGGCCTGCTGTGATGCTAAGGAATCTTCCATGCGGCTAGATTGAGTGTTTTTATCTGACTGTGAAGAGTTTTGAAGCTGTGCTGAGTCAGAAGAAGAGGCATTAGAGGCAGGGTTCCATGGAGGGGAATGAGGCAGGCTCCTCAGGAGTGGGTACCAGTGTTGCCTTGGCCAGTCTGGAGCAATGAGGATCATCTTTGGTCTGTCTGCTCTGGTCTTCAATAGGACTTTGGGCAGCAGAGGAAGAGGCGGGAAGGCATAAACTGTCATTGATGTCCAGCTGAAAGAGAGAGCGTACACTCTCCAGGCCTTTGGGTGGAAGGTCCTCGAGCAGAATTTTGTCAATTGATGATTTTTGTGGGAGGCAAAGAGATCTATGTCTGGCCTTCCCCATTCTTGGATTATTTCTGTAAAAACTTTTGGATGCAACATCCATTCGTGTGGATCTGTCATATTCCTGCTTAGGCTGTCTGCCAGCGTGTTTTCCTTGCCTGGCAAGTACTGTGCTTGTAGTTCCATTTGTAAGTCCATGGCCATGTTCCAAAGTGTTATTGCCAGTCTGCATAGGGGATAGGAATGTGTTCCTCCCTGCTTGTTTATGTACCACATAACTTTGGTGTTGTCCGTTCTTATCAATAGTTGACCTGGTTGTAGAAGGTCCTTGAAAGCTATAATAGCATTTATTACTGCTAGCATTTCTTTTTGATTGATGTGAAGGTGCTTTTCTTTTTGGGACCATTTGCCCTGAATGCACCGGTCTGTCATGTGCACCCCCCAGGCATAGTCCGAGGCGTCTGTTGTGATGACTTGATTTGCTTGAGGCTTGCTGAATGGAAGACCTGTGTTTGTTTGACATGCTTGAGCCCACCACAGAAATTCCTTTTGCAGACATGGAAGTAGTGGTATTATTGTTTCCAAACTGTGGCTGTGTTGAGACCATATGTTTTTTAGGTACCACAGTAGTTCTCATATGCAGCTTTGCACATGGGATTAGCAAGATGCAAGATGCCATGAATCCCAGAGCCTGCAGGATTTTCCTTGCAGTCAGCCTGGTGCAATTTGCCAGTGTTCTGAAATATTGAATTAGTTGCCCCTGCTTCTCTGGCGTGAGGTAGGCCATCTGGGTGTTTGTGTCCAAACTGGCACCCAGGAAAATTATATTCCGAGAGGGTATTAGCCTTGATTTCTCTTTGCTGACTGTGTATCTCAGAGAGTTTAATAACATTATTACATAAGCCAGATGTTTCAGAAGAATGTGCTTGCTGTCCGCTTGGATCAGGCAGTCGTCCAAATAGGGGTATATTTGTATCCCTTGAAGTCTGCAGTAGGCAATTACTGATGCCAGGCATTTCGTGAATACTCTGGGCACAGTAGATAAGCCAAAGGGCAATGCAGAGAATTGATAATGGGTTGAACCTGCAAGAAATCTGAGGTATCTTCTGCAATTTTGTCTGATTGGGACATGCAGGTATGCCTCCTTGAGGGCCAATGTTAAAAGCCCAGACTCCTTGCCCAGCATGGGAAGAAGTTGCTGTAGAGTGAGCATCTTGAATTTTGGTACGAGTAGGAATGTGTTTAGGATGGAAAGATCCAAAATAGGTCTCCAATCTTTTCCCTTCCTTGGCACCAGAAATAGCCTGGAATAAAAACCTTGACCTTGTTCGTGTATAGGTACCTCTTGAATAGCTTTCATGTTTATAAGATCTGAAATTTGCTTTTGTGCCTCTGCCCTTTGATTGTGTGGCAGTTTTGGCATGCCTCTCATTTTTGGAAGGGTATGAAAGTGGAATTTGTAGCCTCTGTTTATAATGTCCAGGATCCATTTGTCCTTTGTGACAACATGCCAATTTTTTGAGAATAATGCCAGCTTTCCTCCTAAGGGGGCTGCCATTTGAGACCTGGTTGGCCTGCAAAGGGGAAAGTCATTGGGTTTGCTTTCTGAAAGATTGTGAGTTGTCCTCACCACCTCTGTGTAGGAGCTTGCCATTGTCTGCCTCTGTACGATCCTTGTGGTTGTCCTCTGCCTCTCGGGCGCCTGTATCTGCCTCTTTGGGGTCTGTCTGTGTCAGGAAAGGACCAGTTTTTGGAAGGCCAATTTCTACTAAAACGTGGGGGTTGAACCTGCAGAAATTCTTTCACAGTTTGCATTGATTTAGCTTTTTCCTCCATTTTTCATAACACTTCCTCAGCATTTGCCCCAAATAGTACATCCTTTTGAAGGGGGCGTCTAGTAATTTAGCTTTGACATGATCAGGCAAGGTTTGTTTCTTGAGCCAAGCATGCCTGCATATGACTGAGCCTGTAACAACAGCTCTACATGAGGCCACTAGAGCATCAAAACCACATTGTAAGGTATGTTTACCCACTTGTTCTGCACTATGCATCAAATCCTGCTCCTTCAAGTCTGGTTGTTCAGGTTGTGACATTTTACTTTTCAATTGAGATAACAGAAACTGTTGGTATTTTAGCATATGAAACTGACAGTTTAAGCCCCTCATGGTTAAAATAGCCGAGGTATATACCTTTTTTCCCCACCTTTCTAAGGATCTGGAATCTCTCTCGGAAGGCAATGGATTTTTGGCAATGGAAGCCTCAACTCCCTTGGGTCCCTGTGAGATGGTTTCTAGGTCAGCAGCATGGCTTTTGTAAAGAAATTGGTGTGAGTCAGGAACCCTGTAGTACCAGTCAGGCTTAACTGGAGCTGGAGGTAGAGAGTCCGGGTTAAGGCAGGCCTCCGAGTAAACATCATCTAGGATGTCCAAGACAGGAGGTATAGCCAGAGGCCTGTGCTGGGGTAACAAAAGAAATTCCCTGAGCCTTTTCTTGGAATCAGAATAATCCTGGCCTTCCCAGTGGAAGTGTCCCCTTAAGGTATGCAAAGTTTCCCCAAATGAGAAATCCTCAGGGGGGGGATACAGAAGGAATAGACTCCTCTGCATCAGAGTCTTCAAAAGGGGAGTAAGCCTGTTCCTGATCATCAGTGTTCTGAAATAATGGATCCCTGATCAGAGGAGGGGGAATCTTCCTCCACTCTAGGCCTTTTGTCCGGAGGTGGCTGAGAACCTCTGATTAGAGTAATTAAATCCTCAGCCATTTTAAGCATCTGTCTCTTAGGCATGGGGCCTGGAGATGGGCCCTGTGTAACTGGTCTCTTAGGGTGCATGGTTGCTTTAGACTTGGTGAAAGCCTTGATGGAGAAAGAAGAGGAAGGTCTGAAGACACCTTGAGTGGAGGTGGACCTGTCCACATTCTGTGTTTCAACGCCAAGAGTGGCTTCGGTGTCTGTAGTCGGGGTGTGGGCCGAGGAGCCTGCGACCGCGGGTACAGTACAAGAGACGCTGCCAAAGATGTGTCGTCGGAAGTCAGGGGCTGCGTAGGCGCGTCACTGAGAACCGGACCAAGTGTAGTCGGCTTTGGCGTGGTGTCGGTAGAGGCCGCGGACCTCGAGTGTCGGTCCTTGTCTTTGCATTTTTTTTAGACAAAACCGGTGTCGGAGTATCCGACGACATGGTATAGTTAAATGCTTTCCCAAAAAAATGCTGGGCGAACTCCGCCCGATGCTTAATAGTGCGTTTGTTGAATGTAGCACAACAGTGACAGACCGAGACGTCGTGGTCTGGGCCTAAACAAGGTATACAGAGGGAATGGAAATCCTTATGCGGTATTTGCTTCCCACAAGAAATACAATTATTAACTTTGTCTGACATCTGTCTGAGGCAAGAAAAGTTTCCCCAACGGGGTACTTAGCTTTTAAGAAGACTTCGGTTTTCCAAATTTTTCGTAATCTCAGGAGCTGGCTGACCGGCACTTGCGAACTGCTTCTGTTCAGGCACCGCGCGGCAAGAAAGACTGAAGAAAATGGCATCGGCTGGTTCTTTTATACCCCTGTCGCACTGACGTCAGGGAAGAAGCAACGACAACCGACGCCGGACCTAGACTTTGGAATTCGGCCGACCGAGAACCCGCCTGACGGCAGGAGAACACATCTGTTATGACTGCAGCTGTATGCACGATGAACATCTGCATAAATGATATTAACTTGCAGTACTTAAAAAATCAAAGAAAACCAAGCAACCCCTGAAATCTGAAATTTCTCAGGTATATGGCAAAATTTAACAGTTCTTAGCAATACTTAATAGGACCTCAAAAAGTGATCCTTGGGTTGCAACTCTACAGCAGAGTTGTGCAAGTTCTACTTACCTGTAATAGTAGATATTTGAATTTCACATCATCTCAGTGGCAAATGGGTTCTGCGTCTTCAGAGCCCACACACACACACACACACAGCTTTTCAGATCTCAGAATCCCCTTTGACTCTGTGATAAGGGACTTGCTAAGCCATTCCCCCATCAGAGGAAACATGACCCTTGACAAAAGGAGTTAGTTATTCATAGTCTAATAATCTCCTATGATCCTATCGACCTAGAGGTCATTTTAAGCCTAGCCATTTCAACCTAATGTAATAACGTACAGGTACTAGTCAATACCAAGATTGCATTTAGTTATGAATGCCCATGTCCAGGATGGTTGTGGGTGCCATTCCCAGTAAGAATTTATGGTGCCCCATCCACTCATCCAGGTTCTTCTTGAACAGAGGTGCTCTGTTTCACATGAACTGGTAGCTTGTTCCTAAGACGTAGCAGTCGCTGGGAGATGAATCTGTCCCTCCAGCATAAGTTGCAGGCCATATTTAAGTCCCTGACACAGGTAGCCCAAGAGCCATTTGATTTACGGATATGCAATAAGTTCATTAGGTTTGGGTCTTGAGTTGCTCTGTAGGCCACGCATAAAAGTCTCCCCCAAAGAAGTCTATATAACACGGAGTACAGTGACAGGGATTTTAGTCAGTCCATGTAAGGCACATGCTGGAGGCCCTTGATCTTCTTTCTTAGAAACCTCTGAGGTCTCTCTAATTGCTGTAAGTGCTTAATATGGTACATACCAAATGAGGCGTTCTACTCAATTATGGGATGGATAAGTGCTGAGTATAGGAGGGTTATAATTTCTTTTGCTCTTGAGGTGATACCTTTACTAATCAAGTGAGCTACATGGAAAGCTTTCCTTACAATGGTAGACATATGGTGATCAAAATTAAAGTTGGGGTCAACCTGTGATACCAGGTCCCCTACCACTTCATGGGTACTTAGGGCATTGTTATTGAGAGGATAGCTTGAAGGGACACCGTTTGTGCCAAAGGGAATGATTATGCATTTCTTTGTATTCAGTTTGAAAACCGTGACCAATACACCAGTCATTGGTCTGAGAGAGACCATCCTGGAATATACGGACATCATTTTTGGATTCAATGATTGCACCTAGTTTGCAGTCGTCTCTAAACTTGGTCAGTCACAACCCTTTAGTTTTGACCTGAACTTCCGAGAAGTATACACCAAACAGTAGGGGGACCAGCACTGACCCCTGTGGCACCCTGCTGGGTAAGAGGTCTAAAGGTTGACTTGAAGTCACCCACTTTGACAGCGTGCCCGGTTTGTGAGCCAGTTGGCAACACATCGTACAACGGAGTTTATATTCAGTTTGCCAAGTTTATTGGTAATGCCCGAGTGTGGAAGTGTGTTGAAAGCCTTTGCCAAGTCAATTTGCTCTCATCAATGGCTTTAGTCACACTATCAAAGAAATCCTCCAGATTTAACAGGCAGGATCTGCCCTTCATTAAGCCGAATTGGGTAGAATCTAGGGTTTGGAGATTACCTGTCTATTTATGAGGTCCATAATGATACGTTCCATAGCCTTACAGATTAGGCTGGTAAGGCTTATGGGTCTAATTCCCTGGGTCTGTTCCTAGGCCACCTTTGCGGAAGGGAATAACTGCAGTTCTCCATTCCGCAGAATGGAAAGCCTATGGTTAGGCTAGAATTGAAAGGGGTACTTACTGGTGATGCTAGTTCATGTTTTACCCTGTTTAGAAGACAGCCTGGGATGTCATCTCATACCATAGAGGCAGTGTTCTTTGCCTTGGACAGGGCTTTGAGAATCTGGTCTTCAGATAGGGAAGGTGGGGGGTTTGGGGAAGAGTTTGTTGCAAGTTAGGAGGGGATAAGGGAGTGAAATTTTTGCCAAACCTATCTACTAGCAGGTTCGCCATCTTTGTGGGGTCAGTGCGTGAGATACCATTGGCCACCAGCTCTGCACATGCTTGGGTCCTACCCTTTAGGTTACGTACATAGTTGTAAAAGGCCTTATGTTTATCCTTGGCAGTACTTGCTAGGTTTGTCAAAAAGAACTCTTGGAGGATTTGAAAAATTATCCTATTTGCCTGTTCAGGGTGAGAAGGGTGCTTTTTCCACTGTTGGGTCCTTGTCTGTTTTCTTGGACAGCAACTTTTTGCATTTATTGTGGAGTTTTGACAATGACGGAAGTCCACCACGACAGCAGGATTTTACTTGGGGCTCTGGCTTTCACTATCTGGTACAGCCAAGTTTATACACTTATGCAAATAACTGTACAAGGCTTTAGTGTACACTTCGGTGAAGTTACCACTTTCAACTTGGGGTGGGGCTTGGAATGCATTTATACCTTCACCTAGGAGGGTATAGTTTGGCTTGGTGACATTTTTTAGTCTGACTTCACCCTTTCTGAATTCTAGAGTTGGTGTCGGTTCAAAGGTGACTGACTTGTGGTCAGATTTAACTAATGAGGATCTAACAGCTGCAGCAGTACACTTGTTTGACATGTTGGTGAGGACCAGATCTAGGTTTGTTCCTCTTGTTGGGGTATAGACAATTTGCTCCAGGGCATCTGAATTCCCAAAGTCCAGGAACGTTTGTGCTATGGGATAATTGAAATCACCCATAACCAGTGTGTTCAGTAATATTTGGATTGACTTCAGTTTGGTTAAGTAGGCTTTGCGAGTGTTGTGACTCATGGAGGAGGATCTATAGCTGGCTAGGACTTGATTGGGGGAGTCATACCCACCATAACTTGAACCTGGAGTAACTCCATGGAGTTGTCCAAATCTAACTAGACGCAAGGTGAATTTCTCTCTAATATAGACTGAAGCACCATCTCCTTTGGTTTTCACACATTCATTTTGTGGTATAAAGGTATGGAAGGCATTGTAGTCTTGCAGGGCTGGGGTACTCTCTCAGGCCTTAAACCAGGTTTCTGTGACTGCACAGGCATCTACATCTTCTAGTGACAGAAGTGCTTCCAGGGAGTGCAGTTTTTGGTTTAAGCTCCTAGCATTTAGCAGCATGATCCTTATTTTGTTCCGATTGGTTAATTTCATGTTGGTAATGTTTTCAAGGCCTTGCGTAAAAAAGGTACTATGGGGGAGGCAAAAGAGCCCTTGCCAGCAGCCAAAAGCCTAGGAGTGCCAGCTGCAAACAGTCTCTGGCAAAGCAGTGAGGTTTGTCGACCATGCTTTCCCAGGCAGACAGGAACTGGATCCCCTTAGAATAACATCAAAAAGTAAGCCAATTATTGAACTCAATCATTTTCTGTGTATACTGTGGCAGCATTCTAGGTGAGGGTAGTACACTACTCAAGGCTAAGGACACCTGCCTGGGACACATACTCAGAGCTCAACCATGTCTCTCTTCATATAGTCCAGTGAGGTACATCTCAGGGCATTCACACCAACATGAACTATGACAGTCATAACGGTGCTTGTTGCTGAGAGACACGAGTGCATGCGCGATATGGCAAATCCTGGCACCGAGACAGGCAGCTGCGACTTTCTCCTTGTCCAACTCGGCTGAGTGAGATATCTGTGTGTTTGATGGTCTCCCCAATGACAAGAAAACTTGGTTTTGCCTGAAACCAACCGATTCTCAGCCATAAAACACCAACACAAATAATCAAAGCCAAACACAAAAAGGTGGATACCACTGAACTATACACAAAATGGGGCGGGGGGGGGTAGGTGGATGCCTCCATTGAAGCAAATAGAAATTCAAGCATCCGCTGTTACAGGAGAGTAGGATCTATGCAACTGTACTATGCTCATTGTTCACACTACCTAGTTTACCCTACCTGGGAGGATGAAGGATAAGGATCCAGGAGCCCCAGGAGAATGGTCCTCACAAAGCCTGCTCTAGACCTTAAAAATCCAGTTTGCAGGGCTTTGTAAAGGTAAGAACAAAGGACCAAGGGGCTGCCTCTAGATGGCTTCTGGAGTCCTCTCCTTTCCAATACACCACCAAAAAGTATAAGGCTATGGTGGAACATCCCCTAACCCAGCCTAGAATGCATTTATCATGGAGAACACCACCAAAAAAAAAACAATAGCAGAGGATAACCAATGAGCAATTTTTTGCTTAGCAACAGTTTGACCTCTCTTAGCCCCACAGTAAGAAACATGACAGTGCATGGTGTGATTTATATTGCTCTGTGTTCAATTTTACATTAACAAAACAAATATATGAACATCTTTTATTTATCAGAAAAATGGACAATATTAAGTCTGTATAAACATTCTTTGGAAAAGTCTGAGCGGGGATGGACTGGGAGAACAAGCTCTTGTAAGAGAATTATACTGGCAGGTTCTCTTGAATGCTGATGTTTTCCTAAGACTAAACTGTCACCATTTTTCAAAGTTAAGGCTGACAAGTTAAGGAATTAACCAATCAGGATATGTTTTGCTTTTTTTTTTATAAAGTATTTACATTCCTGAAGGTGTGTTTTATGAAGTTTTTTTTTGTCTTGAACAAATTTTTCCAACTGTCTGTTAAAAGGAGGCAAGCAGATTTATTTGAAGTGTTCCCCACATCTGGACCAAATCTATGCAGATTTCTGTCATTAATTTCCACTTGTGAGTGTCCAACTAGGATCTGCTTAGTCTGTCTGCCACAATGTTTTGCTGTGACATGATGTAGGAGGTCTGACGTGTCAGAATGCTGTAAGGCTAGCTTGAGAGGCCATCACTGCCAACCTGCAAACAGGGTATGACCTTGTACCTCTTTATATGGTCAGGTACCACATGACTGTGGTATCATTTGTGACCAATAAAAGAGGACCTGGAGGCCATAACTGAAGAACTTAAGGTTTCAATCACTGCTAACATTTCTTTGAAGTTTATGTGCTTTAGGGACCCCACTCACCACTGTACACTACTCCTCATCTGGAATGAATGAATGAAATAAGGTCTGAAGAGAGAAGGGCAAGTTCTGGACAGAGATGCATCAGATCCCTCCACCACTAACTCATTTAGAAAAACCCAGCACTGGTACTTTGAAAATCCAATGAAAGCAAGTGATGGTTTCAATTTTTTTTAAACACTGCTGAATCTTTCTCGTGAAGTCTGTCCCGTGGTGTCATGAGACCTAGAAATTTGAAAAACTTGTTTACAGAGGCAGTTTTTTGAAAAGAAAAATCCCTGAAAATTTTCTGAACAGTCAGGACTATGTCCATCATACACCCCAGAAAGACAATTCTTTGTGAAGGTATGAGACGGGACATTTGTAGGTTTACCTGAAGTTGAGAACAACTAGCATGTGCTAACCATCCTTCAAATGTCATAAAACAATGGCCTAAAAGAAGGGTGAATATTTTGAATTTGGATACTTTCAGAAAGATGTATAGGTAAGCCAAATCTAACACTAGTTACCGCAATAACTCCTTTTTGGGTACCAAAAAGATGCTGGTGTAAATCCTTTTTTTTTGTGGTGCAGGGACTGGTTCTATAACCCCCTGCTTGCAACTAGTGAAGGAGTACAGGAAAGAATAGGTATGCACAGTCTGACAAATTGGGGGAGCAGGGGATTTCCCTGAAGGAAGGAGGATGCTCTGTTGAATTATTCTCAGCACCCTGAGACTATTTGTGGCTAGACTGCTTGGCTCAGCTAAAGGAATGACAGAAGGGACAGGAGACCCCAAGTTTTTGCACAGTCTTTCCTTATCGGGGAAAGATTTTTTTGGGAACGGAAATCCTTTTGTTCTGGAAGCATTATCCTCCTGCCATTTCTTCTTGGTACCCTGACTTTTGTTAGACTGGGATTTTTGTTTGCACTGCCCTTTGAAGTTGGGTGCCTTGTTAGGGAAGAACCTGGGAATATGAAACATTCTAGCTACCCCATACATCAAGTTCTATCATCTTTATCATCACATTGTTTGAGAATCTGGGTAGCAGCACAAACATAAATTCAGAATTTAAAGGAGCATCAAAATCTCATTTTTTAAATCCTCAGAAAAATTCTGGTTATGTAACCAAACAAGCCTTCTCAATACAACAGAATTGGCTGCATTTCTAGTAAGTGTCTACACCTTCCAAGACGCTCCTTAAAGCACGTTTCAAAACCTGATTCACATAAGAAATAAATCACATTTGCATAATACTTCTGTTCATCACGCAAAGCTACAGCAGTCATCTAAACTTTAAGCACATTGTAAAATAGATTTCCACATAAAGCCTCAAGTTCTAAAGGCAGACTAAATTACTAGACCGAACAAACTTTTTTACCCTGAGATTCTAAACACATGCCAATTTTACTGCAGTACAGGGTTAGAAAAAGCGAAGCCGCTTTGGTGCAGCGGTAGCATTGTTGCCTCACAGCAAGAGGTTCTCCCATTCGATTCACGGCTGCCTTCTGTGTGGAGTCTGCATGTCCTCCCCGCGGTAGAGTGGCGTTTAAAAGACGTGTGTAAACGGGCGTGCCTTAGTTGAAGGTTGGGTGTCAGGCTGGCACCTCAGCACTGTAAAAATCTACTTCCAATCATTAGCAGACCGGAGCTCCTCTGTGGCGACCCCTAACCGGGAAACGTCAAAAGAAGGCAGGGTTAGAAAAAGCCATGCCTCTCTTGTTAGAGTTGGCAACTGGAGAAACCACCGTTGGGTCAACTGACACATGAGCAAAGATAGCTGCAAGATCAGAGTAAGCCTTGTACTTCCATATAGCCTGTTTAGGAAATGGTTCACTAGCCAAATGAGTTTAACATTCAGTTTTACAGGGTCTTCTAAGGCCAGTAACAGAGGAACAGCAGCCAAAACATTTGGAATCTTATCTTCAATAAGATCACAAACTCTGCCAATCTCTGGCAAATCTCCAGACTGCTTAGTGTTAAATACATCTCTAAACACATCTGTGGAAAATTGAATAGCAGCTTGGGTTTTTGAACCTCTTCACAAAACCTCTTCACCTTCCTAAGGAATCAGACTGGACGAACTCAAAGTTCTGTTTGCATCAGAGTCCCATCAAAATCTGTTAGACTGCTCTTTATAGAAGGTAGCCCCCGTAGTCATTCTGAATAGGAGCATACTCTCCGAGATTAGTCGACTGTAAAACACTCGTAGCTAAGAAAACCACATCAGCCTTGTACATGGTTTAAAACGACTGCCTATCATGTGGTGAAGATTATTTCTTCTTACTATGAACTACACACTAAAGGAAAAAATAACTGGGGACAGTGTATTATGTCTGGCAAGGGGTCTCTTACCCCAGGGGCCTCTCCTGACCTGAAGAGTTTGGATCTTCCACACCTGAACTAGGTACTGGAACTGCCCCCAAAGGATGTTTGACCCATGTACCATAGCTGAGGATGGTAGGGAAAAAGGTGTGGTTTGCAGGCTAGCTTAAGGCAAAAGATTCACAAAAGATTCACAAACTGTAGGCTGAGCCAGGTTTTGAGTTTTTACTTACTAGGTGCAACTAAATGTGATGGGGGTGTGGGGTGCATCCATATCTGGCTCCATCAAGTCAGGAAAAAAATACTAAGGGCTGGAATGACAAAAAATATAAACTATGCTCCCACACAGCAAATACGGGTAAACTATAACAGACATTTTAAACTGTGTTAAGCCTTGCTCTACAATCTGCAAAATGCAGTAAACAGCACAGTCATAGTACCAACTGAAATTCACTTATCAAAAGTGACAAAAAATTACATATATGCCCTTAAATCAAACAGAAAGCTTTTTAAAACAGCATGACTAAGCATTTACTTAGAGACCTTTGTCAAAAATAAAAAAAACTCCACAAAAAATGGAAATAAAGTAATTTGCAGAAAAATCACGATTTGACAATAAAAATGGCTACATCGATGTTAGTAAATATCATAAAACTGAAGAAAAAAAATGAAAAATACATTTTCAAGTCCAAACTTCAAAATTAAGTAAACAAAAACAAGAGGTCTAATGTTCAGCTGACAACACACAATCTTCAGATTCTCAGTACAAATCATAGAAAACCCTCATAACTGCTTAAAAGTAGTCCCAGGCATACAAAACACCACCACAGTAAGCCAGAACTATGAAAGAAATTAAAATCAGTAGTAAGAAGCAAGAATATGAAAATAGAGTTAAAACAACTTTTTTTATAATAAAAGGCATAAGTGGTGTAGACAGGCATAAGAAACCAAAAGTATAATAAAGAGGAAGTTACCAAAGGGAACTAACCTTAGTTTAAACAGCTGTACTCTACCAGTGCAGGCTGTTCAGGGAGATTCAACTGTGAGAGTCCAACTGCTGGCACTAAACACTGAGTAACTGACTCTCTGCCACATATGCCAGCCTTCCCCTGATGGGCAGGACTTAGCCAATCCCCTATTATAGAGTGTCAGAGGAAGGGATTCTGAGCTCTGGAAAGCTGCCAGTGTGGGTTGGTTATGCAGGTATGCAGACACAGAATCTACATGCTATTGAGGCAGTGTGAACAATGACCATTTTATGAAACATGGTCATTTTTAAATACAAGCATTCCAAGTCTTGGGATTAGAATTACCAAAATGTTTGGCACCCGCTGGATTTCTTAACACTATAGCTGCTGAGTCAGGTCTGGGACTGGAAAAACTGAGAAACTTTATACAATTTATCTGCTTTCTTAGAAGCAGCAGGCTTAATGTCTGGGAAAACCAGAGGCTGTGACAGCAACATCATCCTGAGAAGCACTAGAAGAATGGGTGAAAGTTCTGGAAATTCCAGTTTCAAAAAAGTATAATTTAAGGATAGAGAAACCTCAGAAAATATTGGCTCATCCTGGAATTAGGTTAAGAGAAAGAGATTCCCTCACAGGGAGAATCAAGATACAACTTCAGAATCTGAAAAAGAAACCAGAGGGGGGGGGGGGGGGGACTGCATCTGTCCATTCATAATCTCAAAGATGGTATTTGTTGAACCTCTTCAGGGAAAGGGGGTTTCTATTTTCTTTTACAAAAACTCCTTAAGGTGGGGCCAAGTTCCCACACAAGATCCTCAGCCAAGCTCAATAAATTACTCCTGACAAGAGTAACTGAAATGAAAAGATAAAGGTTCACTTTTGTCTTATTTCTAGTTGAAAACTTTGTATTTTAGTGTGTGTGTGTGTGTGTGTGTGTGTGTGTGTGTGTGTGTGTGTGTGTGTGTGTGTGTGTGTGTGTGTGTATATATATATATATATATATATATATATATATATATATATATATATATATATATATATATATAGCTCTATATATATATATATATCTATATATATATATATATATATATATATATATATATATATAGATATAAATATATATAGCTATATATATAGATATAAATATATATAGCTATATATATAGATATAAATATATATAGCTATATCTATATATATATATATATATATATATATATATATATATATATATATATCCATATATATATATATATCCTCGGGCCTCCACTGAAAAGGGCATTAGCTCAGCCGGACTACCCCGGTCAAATGTCAAAGAAAAAATAAATAGTGGAAAGACAAACCAGAATTGCCAGCAACAGCTTCTCCAGAGACAGGCACAACATTCTATGCAATGGCACATTCCCTGCCCCTTCTCCTATGACCAAAACAAGGAAAGCTTTCCCTTGCCCACTAAGCGGACCCCAACTGCAGAAGATGAGGCTAACCCCCCCCCCCCCCCCCAAGTACATGGTGGCTGGATGGACTATACCTGAGGGATCCAAAGAAAAGAGCAGTAGTCTGAGGAATGAGTTTGGGAAACAGCAGAGTCATCCACCAGCCCGCTGTGGTGGTAAAGGCTGCTTAATCCTTTTCTTTGTGCGTCTGGAAGAAGGTTGAAGCAGAGGACTGATACTTACACCATGGTGAAGACGAAAAAGGGGCTTGTTTACCAGTTTAGCTTGAAAGCAGTAGTCATTAAAGGAAATAGTAAAAATGTAACTTCTTCCTCAGAAAAAAAAAAACAGTAAGACTTTCCCTTTCCCCAGCCTAAAAAACCTTTTCTTACGCCGGCCTCTGCTGAAAATGGGCTCTGCCCAATAAAACTGCCCTAGTCAACAAAGACAACTGCATAAATACTATATTCATAATTTAATCACTGCTTCAGTAGCCTTTAGCTAAATGGGTAGACTACCATAGCTTATACTAACTGGGAAGAGAAAAGGTTAGGGTTCAAGAGCCATTGTAGAATGGGCCTAGCAAAGCCTCCTCTAGATCTGGAAAAGGAATCTAGTTTGTACTGCTTTGTACAGAGGTGCTGGAAGCTGTTGAACAGGGGGTGGGATGGGGTTCACTTGATCGAAAAAGGGCAATTTTTTAAAAACTATTTACTACCACAACACAGGTTCACTTGGAGAACATTTTAAGCTTAGCCAATTTCCTTTTTGGTGCTTGAATTAACATTTCCTGATTGGTCTTACTTATTCCACGGCTGATAATCGTATATTAGCCCTAGTGACAATAAATGTGATCATAATATAGATAACTTGAGGGGACCCATGTAAGGTATACAGCATTTAGGAACTACCTCTATCCATTAGTGGCATGAGGGGCAATTCTGGAGTACATTTTCTATTACCCATCCTTGGATCCAAGTTGCATTTGAATGTGGACAGGGATGAGCTTTGTTTTACTTAAATGGATAGTCTATTCTGGAATAGTGGTAGCCTCTGTGATATACATCCATCTGTCCACAACATTCAGTTTAGATACCCGGACTGAGTATTACTGATGCCATTTGACTTGCTGATGCTCAGTAGGTCCAGCTGCATTAGGTCGGAAGATGCCTTGTATGCAAGACATGTCACCTCTAAGTACTCTGTAGGACACTGAGTATAGGTTCATCAGGAGGTACTAGGCTATTGGCCCTAGGGCCTATAATAAGCCTAGCCAAGAAGGTACCCTGGCTTTCTCCACCCAAGAAAATTATTTTCCTGTGCCCCTGTCAAGCAGAGCCACAGAAGTGATCCCCGGAGTGAATTTCCTATTTCCCATCCAATCATCAAGATTTTGCTGAGTGCTCATGAGGAGCTTTGTTTGATATAGATAGGTAGTTTGTTCCAGAGTATGGGAAGTCTCTGGGACAGGAATCTATCCCTCCAGCACGTTCTGTTTATTGTGGTGACAAGGTTTAGGTCCCTAGAGCGTGTAGCTCGGAGGGATTGGGATTTCTTTAAGTGGAGCATGCAAAACAAGCTCTGGGTCTGACATAGCTTTGTATGTTAGGCAGAGATCACCTCTGAGTAGGCGATATGTGAGAGTAAAGCTGGAGATTTTTCAGACTGTCTGCAAAGAGCATCTGTTGGAGGCTGGTAATCCTCTTTGTGAGGTATTTCTGCAGTCTTTCCAGTTGTTGAAGATGTCTTGTGAGGTACATACCAAAAGGAGTGTTGTACTCTATAATGGCTCTAATGAGTGATGAGTAGAGGGGAACAATTACCTATTTTTTCCTGGATGAAAAACCTTTTGTGATGAGGTGTGCCGCTTAGAAGGACTGTAACACTAAAAAAGTAATTTACAGGGCACAGTGCAATGAATGTGATGCATTCTATGTGGGCAAGACTGTAAATAAACTCAAGCAAAGGATTTCATGTCATCTGTCAGAAATCCGCTCTGGGGGCGTGGCCAAGGATGAACACAGGATAGCAGCAGATTTCTTCAGCTCCACCAATTTCATTACACTGACAGGAATTAATTACTTAAAAATTAATTTTTGAAGTAATTTTCTTTCTAAATAGGTTTGTTTTATATAGTTCTTGAACTATATCTAAAAAGAAAGGAAATTTTAACAATATTCCTGTCAGAAATCACACTGGAAATTTTCCTGTCAGTTTATCAGTCTGAAATGAGTTCCAGTAAGACAAATTCTCAAGACTCCAGCATCAAGAAAGAACTTCAGTCTCTGATAACTATAATCCAGCAACTTACTGCTAAGATGGATAAAATGGATACTAAAATTGATACCTTCATAGAAAAACTACAAAACAAATAGACTTGTTACATATAGACCTGCAACAACAGAAGATCCAGATGACAGGCATAGAAGAAGCTGTGAATGACATGGAAAATAGAATCCGAGAAGAGGAAATCAACATTGAGTTTCTGCTGAAACAAAATACACATTTACAAACAAAGCTGGATGACTTGGAAAATAGATCTAGGTGCAATAACATTAGGATTTTTGGACTGCCAGAAAATATTGAAGGTAACAATATTACTTCTTTTTTAACATGGCTCCCTAAAACTTTAGACTTACCAGAAGCATTCTCTTTTGGTATCGAAAGAGCACATAGATCTATAACCAATACTAACTCTAACAAAAACTATCCTAGATTTCTATCATCTTTTGATAAAGAGATGGTTCTTAAATCTGCTTGGGCTAAAGCTCCTGTTAAGATTAATGAGACAACTGTGCGTTTTGACAATGACTATTCTTCCTCGGTAATAGCTAAAAGAAAAGTTTTTCTGCCACTAATAAGGGAGCTTAAAAAAGCACAGTTTAAAACATACCTTCTGTTTCCTGCCAAGCTAAAAATCTTCCTTCCTGATGGTCCTAAAATTTTTGATGACTTAGACTCTGCTTTACTGTTTATCAAAAAAATAAGATTTTGGATAAAATAGAGGAAATGGAATGGGCTAGTCCTTCATTAAAGAGACTGGCAACTGAAACTTCGTGGAAGACTTCAGAGAAGAAGAAGAGACTAAAGAACAAATGATTTGTTCTATGTTTTTTCTTTTTCTCTCATCATTTTACTTCATTATTAATCTTTTTAAATATAGTTCCTGCATTTCCAGAAAGCCACAAATGTTCTGAAAAAGATTTAATCAAAGTTATTCTCTGTGTGCAAAGAAAGTTTTGTTTCATAACCAGTCAAAATATCTGAGGAACTAATAACAAGCTATTACTCAATTTGTTTCTCTTTCTGAAAAAGAGAAGTAAGGTCAGTAATTTGATACATTTTTTTTTCTTTTTTTTTCCTTTTCTTTGTTTAAACAATGACATTCTATATAGATTATGTAGTGGGTAAAGGGTGGGGGAGGGCAGGGAGAGAAATGAAAATATGATAAATGGAATAATAACATATTTATTCCTTGTAAAAAGTTTATATGTTCTTCAAATGCTATTCCTAATTATACTTTCTTGATTATACTGCTTATGCTTGTTTGTAAATAATCTGTCATGCTTTAACTAATAATAATTAGATCTAAATAATAGTAAATGTTTTATTTTTAACTCTAGTAATATAAACAGTAAGTAATATTCCATTGTATATACTTCTTATAGCTTTCTCTTACATTTTTTTTATTTCTGCTTTACACTCTTATTTTCTACGCTCTTTTTCTTTTCTTTATTCTTTCTCTTTATTTTTTTTCTCATATTAATATATAGAAATGCTTTTGATCATATAGACACAGTAAATAATAAGATTTGCATAAAAATTGAGTTGGGACAAAAATAGGAGTTTTGTTACTTATTAATAACTTTGGGCTTGATTTCACTTACATAGAGGCTGTGATGGCCTGTAAAATACATTGCGAAGGTTTTGTCATGTTTAGATGCATTTACACCGCTAAATGAATGTTTGTCACTAGTTTTTAACAAGTTTCCTGCCAAAATGCTAAGGGAGACAATCTGGGATGTGGGCTACCTCATGAACAGTGTCCTTGAGCTGTTTCAAAAGCTTCAACTCTCAGAATTCTCACAGAGAAGCTGAAAGCAGTCAATCTGACCTTTGACCTAGATATCACACTGACACATCACAGATTCAGGAAGAACACTCTACCAGGAAGTAGAACTGATGCAAATGCGACTATGTGAAGGAAAATGAACTCTTTGACATTTAAATGTGAGTTATTTTATATAATTACTTAAATATCTATGTCATAATTCATAAAATATGTCAGTTATAATGATTTTAAATGATGCAGTTTCCTGTAGTAAGTAAATGTCTTATTTTAGAAGGCATAGAAAATGAAACATTTATTCAAGTGTTTTTGAAAATCTACTTGACTGCAGCATACTAATCGGTGTTAAAAACTTATGTTCCAAACATATACATTACTATAACTCATTTAATTCATCTGATTGACAAGCATAAATAACTTTATAACTCTATACTGGAAGAAACTGTCATGTGATATATTTTAAAGCAGTAGTATAGACATACAAAATACAGATTTTTTTTTTTACAATAATGCAAGTGTTTCTGAGAATTTGCATAACTATGCAGTATGATTTATAACAATTTCTATAAATATAATATTTTATTCTATTGACAATAATGAGTATGAGTAAAATGCTCATATACAAGCAATTCAAGGTTTTTTTGGAAGCTGTTGACTGCATTTACATGACAGAAAATAGATGCATCTTAATATATGTAATGTCTGAACCATATTAGCCAAAGTTTTTGATTTAAATGAATGTTAGAACTTATTTTTACATACTTTGAATAAATTAATATGTAAATATGCCTTCCTTTTTTTTTTTTCTTCTCTCTTTCTTTCACTCTCTCTCCCTCTTTCACGTCTTTTATTTCTCTCTCTCCTCTTGGTTCCTAATATCAAGTTTATTTGAATGCTATTTGAATACAAGTGTATTATATTACATAGATGTATATAGTAGTATGAATAGTTTAAAAAAAAAAAGTTTATTTTAGTTTATATGATGCTGTTTTATCAAATGTGTAGTCTTGTCTTGCTAGATAATTGAACTGAAAGCTGTTAAGTTAAATATAACCAGTATTAAATTGATAAGGTGGTAGCTGAGGTACTGCTGCTTAGGGTAGGGGGTTAACTTGAGTGGTAAATACTACTCTAAGTTGGAGTTTTTAACTCCAGGCTGGATGCAAGGTTTAAACCTTACATTATTTTCACTTGTTCATTGTTATATGTATATAGTTTTGACATCCACAATGTATTTTGTACACTCATTGTCACTACAAACAAAATTGAATCCTATGCAAAATCCCATAAGAGATTCAATAAATACAGCTATATTTAAAGGTACACCTAAAGGAGGAGATGTAACATTACTTATGTTATTTGTTATTTTGATCATAAGATTCTTAAGTTTTAAAAATGCCAAATGACATCTTTAAAAGGAATTTCTTTAAACATTAATGGATTGAATAATCCGTGTAAAAGGGCAAGCCTAATAAGATACATTAATTTACATAAGGCCAACTTAGTCTTCCTGCAAGAAACCTATCTCTTGAAAAAAGATATTTATAAACTAGCCACAAACAAATATGCAGTATTGGTTAGTTCAGAGCACACTCAGAAAAAAAGAGGAGTGGCTATTTTATGGAATAAAAGTATGCCCATTCCTAAAACCATTAAGTCTTATCAGGATGACAAAGGAATGTTTTGTATGGTTACAATACAAATTAATGGGAAGACTTGCACTTTAATTAATGTATATTGGATACCTGGAATTGGTATTAATACAGTGAAACATCATCTTGATAAGATCATATCATTCTCTATAGGAGATATTATTTTAGCTGGTGACTTTAATTGTATACTACATGAAAGTGATACTACCACTATAGGAAAAAGAAGAATTACATCTAATGCAAAACATTTAAATGATTTTGCTAATTCTTATCATTTGAATGATATTAATAATCAGATAGATTCAAAATCATTACCATACACCTTTTTTCTAACAGATACAAAACTTATTCAAAAATAGATAGGGTCTTTATTTCTAACCAGATGGTAACAGATTTAATTAATTCCAAAATCATTTCATGTCCTATATCTGATCATAATTCAATTGTTTTGAATTCATGATAAAAAATACTCAATGTTCAGATCAAAAGGATACCAGCATACTTAACTCAACTAAAAGACTATAAAGAATATATACTTTCAGAAGTACAACATTTTCTAGACATAAATAATACTCCTGAAGTCTCCATTGTCTATGTTTGGGATGCCTTAAAATCATATCTATATGGACAAAGTATAAGATGGTATAATAATAAAAGGAAATCTTGGGATAAGGAATTGTTAGGTATTCAAAGTAAATTAGACTCTTATAAGCATAATAATAAAGAAAATATTATTGATAAGGAAGTCACTGAAGAAATAAACTAAATGAGAAATACAAAGAAATTTTAACTCATAAAGTTAAAATAACTCTAGAGAAATGCAAGTTTTTGTCTTACTCAATAAGCCCCAAATACTTACATAGACTTAAAAATAAAACAAAAAGGTTGAATAAACAAAAAGTACAGTTTTGTACCTACCATAAATGTAGATGTCCGAGAGGAATGCATCTGCAGTCCTTACAAATGGGTTGTCCTGTCGTCAGGCAGCCCTTCGGTCGGCCGGATTCCAAAGTCTGGGTCTGGCTTCGGCTGGTGTCGCACTTCACCCGACATCATTGCGGCAGTTATTCGGGTATAAAGGCATCAGCCGACGCTGTTTTCCTCAGTGTTTCTTGCCCCAGATGCCAGGTGCCCTCTTGGATGGCTAAATTTGGATAAATACCAAAGTTTCCAAATGGTAGAGAGCAAACAAATAAAATAAGCATGTATGTACATATATACAAACAAATACACCATAATAGATCCCCCCAAGCTAGCTGAAGATTGGCAAATACCCTAGGAGTACCTCAGTGGAGAAGGAGGGTGGGTAATCCTGACTGCAGATGCATTCCTCTCGGACATCTACATTTATGGTAGGTACAAAACTGTACTATGTCCTTCAAGGATGCATCTGCAGTCCTTACAAATGGGTAGAATACCATAGCTAAACTAGGGGAGGAGGAAATGAGAAGAGATTATGGTGTAGTTAGGATCCCTTGCAAAACAGCAGTGGCAAAGCCAGCATGGGATCTAGAGTATAGAGGTAAGTTATAATGCTTGGCAAATGTATGCACGGAGGTCCAAGTAGCAGCCTCTATAATGTCCTTGGTAGCCACTCCTCGTAAGAAAGCTGTGGTAGTGGCTGTAGCCCTTGTGGAGTGAGGCCTGATGTTCTCTGGAGTTTTCTTTCCATGGTAGGAGTAACAAAATCTTATGCAATTTCCTATCCATTTGGAGATTGTCTGTTTAGAAATTGGTTTTCCTTCCTTTCCTGCTGCATATGCTACCAGAAGCTGGTCAGTTTTCTATTGTTTTTTGTCCTGTCCAGGTAGTAGCGTAATTGTCTGTGTACATCCAAGGTATGCAAGAGCCTTTCTCCCCTTTTCTGTGGGTTGGGGAAGAATGTAGGAAGGTGGATAGCCTGATTTAAAGATACTCTGGATACCACCTTAGGCATAAATGTAGGATTTGTTCTCATGGACACTATCTTGATGGAAGATTAGGAAGGGTTGCACTGCCATTAATGCCTGTAGTTCAGAGACCCTTCTTGCTGAAGTTATTGCCAGCAGGAAAGCAGTCTTCCAGGATAAGTATTGTAATTCTGCTGTTGCTGCTGGTTCGAAAGGGGGAAGAGTCAGTTTTTCTAGCACAAAGTTCAAGTCCCATGCGGGCAATGGAGGTTTCCTGGGAGGTTTTACATTTTTGATTCCTCTCAGAAACTGTCTGAGCAGAGGATGCGAGAAGACAGGAGGATCCAAGCTGTACTCTGCCGAAATAGCTGATGCATGTATCTTGATGGAGGAATAGGACAGGCCTGTATGGAAGAGCTCCACCAAGTACTCCAGGATGTTGGCTATGTTCACCAGTGTCACATCTTGCCCCTTTGCAGTACTCCAGATGAGATATCTTTCCATTTTGCTGCATAATTATTTCTTGTTGAAGGTCTACGAGCCTCCAGGATTATGTCTTTAACCCTTTGGGATAAATTTGGGTTAATTGCTGTTATGTAATGTTCCAGGCATTTAGCTGCAGAGTTTTTAAGTTTGGATGCAGAATGTTGTAGTTGTTCTGCATCAGCAGTAATGGTATCAGGGGCAGTGTCCATATTTGTCCCCGGGACATGCTCCTCAGAAGTGGATACCAATGTTGTCTTGGCCAGTCTGGGGCTATCAGAATGATCCTCGGACGTTCCTCTTTGATCTTGAGAAGCACCTTGTGCATCAAAGGTAGTGGTGGGAATTGGCACGCTGTCAGGCTTTTCCAGCTGAAGGATAGGGAGTCCACCTTCCAAGCAAGTGGGTGGTAAGTCCTTGTGCAGAATTTCTTCAACTGGTGATTGAAAGGGGATGCAAACAAGTCTATTTGTGGTAATCCCCATTCTCTTGTGATGGTTTTGAAGATGTCCGGATGCAGCATCCATTCGTGGGCATCTGTTGTAGTTCTGCTTAATATGTCTGCTAGAATGTTTTCCTTCCTGGTACATAAATTGCCTGTAACTGAATGTTGTAGCTCAGAGCCACATCCCATAGGTCCAGTGCCAACCGGCATAGAGGGTATGAGTGTGTGCCTCCCTGTTTGTTGATGTACCACATAACTGTGGTGTTGTCTGTCCTTATCATCAACTGGTCTTCTTGGAGAAAAGGTCTGAATGCCTGGATTGCCAATTTTACTGCCATCATTTCTTTTAGATTTATGTGCAGATGCAGCTGGTCTTGAGTCCATAGGCCTTGAAAGCACTTGCCCATCATGTGTGCCCCCCAGCCGAGGTCTGAGGCATCTGTCGTGATGGTTTGTCTTGGTTGATTTTTGCAGAAGGGCAGTCCTGTGTTTGACTGACAGGCCTGAGTCCACCATAAGAACTCTTGCTTCAGGCATGGGATCATTGGAATTTTGGTTTCTAGGCTGTGCTTGTGCTGAGACCACAAATTCTTTAGGTACCACTGTAGCTTTCTCATATACAGCCTGGCATGAGGTACCAGTATTATGCAGGATGCCATGAAGCCTAGAGCTTGTAGCACTTTTCTTGCAGTTAGATGGCTCTGCTTTGTTAATGCCAAGAAGTAGAGAGGAAGTTGCTCTCTTTTCTGCAGTTAGAAATGCCATTTGTTTTGATGTGTCCAGTTCTGCACCCAGAAAGGTTATTCTTTGGGATGGAATCAGCCTTGATTTTTTTGTACTGACTGTATATCCCAGGGCTTGCAGCAGGTAGATGACTCTTTGTAAATCTTCTGTGAGTTTGTTTTTGTTGTCCGCATGTATCAGGCAGTCGTCCAGGTAGGGATAGATTTGAATTCCCTGAAGTCTGCAATGAGCGATTACTGATGCCAGGCATTTCGTGAACACTCTGGGCGCAGTAGATAAGCCAAAGGGCAATGCTGAGAATTGATAATGCTCTGATCCTGCAAGAAATCCGAGGTATCTTCTGCAAATTGGTCTTATGGGGACATGCAGGTATGCCTCTGAGATCTAGAGTTACCAGCCAAGACTCCTTGCCCAGCATGGGAAGAAGCTGCTGTAGGGTCAGCATTTTGAATTTTGGGACAATGAGGAATGTGTTTAAAGCGGACAGGTCTAGAATAGGTCTCCATTGGTTTTCTTTTCTTGGTACCAGGAAGAGCCTGGAGTAAAATCCCTTCCCTTCCTCCATAAATGGTACCTTTTCCACAGCTCTCATTCTTAATAATTGAGATATTTGTTTTAGAGCTTCTGCCCTTTGAGAAGGTGGTAGGTTTGGCATTCCTCTCTTTCCTGGTAGTGTATGGAAATGGAACCTGTAACCTTTGTCTATAGTCTGCAAAATCCATTTTTCTCTTGTAATGCAGTGCCAGTTTCTTGAAAATAATGTTAGCTTTCCGCCTAAGGGTGCTTCTAGTTGTTCCCTGGTAGGCGGTGCCACCGCCAAGTCACTGTGATTGAGTTGTTGTAGTGGTGGTGGCTGTATCCGTGCCTCGTTGGTTGTTGCCCTGCCACTGGCGACCCCTGTAGGCACCCCTGGATTGGTTTCTGCCTCTACAGCACCTATTCCTGCCTCTTTGTGCCTTAGAGGAGTCCGGAAAGGAACAATTCTTGGAGGGCCAGTTCCTGCTAAACCTTGGAGGTTGAACTTGTAAGAAATCTTTCACTGTTTGCACAGATTTTGCTTTCTCTTCCATCTTTTTTAGTACCTGCTGTGCGGGGGCACCAAATAAATTGACCTTGTTCATAGGTGCATCCAAAAGCTTAGATTTGACATGGTCTGGTAATGCCTGTTCTTTCAACCATGCATGCCTCCTGATAACTGTGCCAGTCATGGCTGATCTAAAGGAAGCCTCCAGTGCATCATAGCCACATTTTAAAGAATGGTTACTAACCTGCTGTATGTTATGTAACATTTCTTGAACATACTTTTATCTATAGATTCTTCTGAGGACAGCTTTTAGTCAACTGGTCAAGCATAAACTCTTGATATTGAATCATATGAAATTGGCAGTTCAAAGCTCTAGCTGACAAAGTAGCAGAGGTGTAAACTTTTTTACCCCATCTCTCTAAGGACCTGGAATCCCTTTCAGAGGGGAGGGGGTTTTTAGAAGAAGAAGCTGCTACAGCTTTAGGGCCCTGGGAGATAGTCTCTGGATCTGCAAAAGGAGCCTTATATAAGTGGTGATGAGTGTCCGGGACCCTGTAGTACCTATCGGGCTTAGCAGGAGCCGGAGGTAAAGTATCAGGAGCAGTGCAAACATCATTAAATGCATCATCAACAACAGATAGGAATGGAGGTATAGCTAAAGGCCTATGCTGTGGCAAGTGTAGAAAGGTCCTAAGCCTTTTCCTAGAGTCTGAGAAATCTTGGCCCTGCCACTGAAATTGTTCCCTCATAGCATGCAAGGTTTCCCCAAAGGAAAATTCCTCAGGAGGAGAGGCTGAAGGGATGGACTCCTCAGCATCAGAGTCTTCGTAAGGAGAATAAAAAGCCTCAGGAGGGTCTGAATGATCTGAGTCATCAGAGGAATCATCTGTGGCTACTGGCTCAGGGGGCTCTGCTCTAGGCCTTTTTTCTGGAGGTGGGAGAGAGGCCCTGTCTGGATGAGGCTGGGCTCCACGAATTAAAGAGATGAGATCCTCTGCCAAAGAAAGCATATGGGAGCTGGTGCTGGGCCTGTGAGAGGGGGGCTTGGCAGGCACAGGTTTTGATGCTTTGGCTGCCTTAGCCCTGGCAAAGGCCTTAATAGACATAGCTGGAGGAGGCCTAGCAGCTCCACGTGCAGGGGTAGAAATATCAAGGGGAATGGTGTCTGATAAATCCTGTGAAATCGCAACAGAAGGTTGGATTTCAGAAGCCGTTTCTACCAGGATAGAACAGGCCTCGGTAGAAGGCAAGTTATCGGCTGAAGAAAGAACCACTTGCTCGGTTTCGGCCGAAACCGACACTCGTGGTTTGCTTAACCGCGGTTTCGGCCGAAACCGCGGACCGCGAGTGTTGGTCCTTTTCTTTGCGTTTTTTGGTTATTTGCATAGTCGGAGGATCCGACGGCATAATGTAGGCAAAATCTGAGCCGAAAATCTGTTCAGCAAAGTCCGAGCGACGTCTAAGCGTCCGTCGGTTAAAAGAAGCACAGGCTAGACAAGCTGCTACGTCGTGGTCTGGGCCTAAACAATGTACGCAATAGGAGTGATAATCTTTATGAGGTATTTGTTTCCCACAAGATAAACAGTTATTAACTTTCTCTGACATCGGCTGAGGCAAGAAAGAGTCCCCAACGGGGTACTTAGCTTTATAGAAGTCTTCGAAGTAGTATTCGGTAGTAGTAATCTCTGGATCTGACCGACCGGCACTTGCGAACAGCTTCTGCTTCGGGTGCCACGCGGCAAGAAAGACTGAGGAAAATGGCGTTGGCTGATGCCTTTATACCCGAATAACTGCCGCAATGACGTCGGGTGAAGTGCGACACCAGCCGAAGCCAGACCCAGACTTTGGAATCCAGCCGACCGAAGGGCTGCCTGACGACAGGACAACCCATTTGTAAGGACTGCAGATGCATCCTTGAAGGACATCCATATCAAAGAAATCTCTTCTCCAAGGAAAAAGAAGAATGTTTCTAGTCTACTAGAAATACTAGATGAATTTAGAAATCACTTTCACAATATTAAAAATAATAACATTAACATGGAACCTAAAGATAAAATAAAGGAGTTTATAACCATAAACACGAATAAAAAGCTTAACAACAGATTAAACTATTGGACAAAAGTATTTCATATACAGAGGTTATTACACAAATAAATAAGCTTAAAATCAAACAAAGCACCGGGTAATGATGGTATTATACCAGAGATATATAAAATCCTTTCTAAAAGTACATATTCATTAATACATAAGGTTTTTATTTTGGCCCAAACTGAGTTAATATCCCCCCCATCTTGGCAATATACATTTATTTCGCCAATTTTAAAACCTAATAAAGATCCAACTAGATGTACTTCATATCGGCCCATCTCATTACTTAATGTTGATTATAAAATGTTTGAGTATTTTTGCTGATAGATTGAAGACAATCATTCCCGGCATTATAGATATAGATCAGACAGGCTTCATTGTAAATAGAAATACTTTTGATAATATAAGAAGAACTTTAACATTAATTGATTTTGCAAATAGGAAAAAGAAAGATTTAACACTTATTAGTCTTGATATAAGTTCAGCATTTGATTCAGTAAGTTGGGACTATCTGTTTACCTTACTGAAGTGCACAAACTCCTCAGATGCATTTGTAAATCTAATTGAGCATTTATACAAAGGAACGTTGGCTTATATTAAGGTAGGAACATATGTTTCACAAAAAATACCCATTCTTAAAGGTACAAAACAAGGATGTCCACTTTCTCCACTATTATTCACTTTAGTAATGGAGCCTTGGGCTAATTTGATCAGAAACCGTACTGACATAGAGGGTTTTGAAATAGATGAAAATACAACATCCAAAATTCAACTTTTTGCAGATGATGTTCTAATTACATCAGCAGGATCTAATTCTTCGATGCAGTCTCTATTTGATAAAATGATGCATTTCTGGTTTAATATTCAATGAAGAAAAAACTAAAATACTACCTATATATACACGAAAAAATATTCTCATTAGCAATTTTACTAAATATTCAGGTCAGATAACTTATTTAGGTATAATACTATCTAAATATATTAAATCTATTATATATAATAATTATAATACCTGTTTTCTTAATATACAAAATCTTTTTAATACCTGGAATAATATGTTTTTTACTATGGAGGAGAGACTTACAATTATTAAAATGATAATATTCCCCAAGATTTTATACTTAATACAATCAATAATACTTCCACCTACAAAAATAATTATCAAGAAACTGAATACACTAATGTTGAATTTCCTATGGGCACCTAATAGACCTAGGATTGCATTAAAGAAACATACTAATAGCTGGACTCAAGGGGGTATTTCTTTTCCAGACTTTAATTTATATACTATCGCTTCTATTGTAAAAGTTATTACTTTATTAATAGATCAGTCATATGTCGCAAAATGGAAAGATTATTGGGAGCTAATTAGTATGCACTTCATGAAAATCTCCTTAACACATAAAAAGATTGTAAACTCCACGTTATGGTTACTAAAGGAATTTTGTACTTCACTTATTACACCTAAACATATGGTTTGTTACCCATTAAATATTATTATTAGCTATCGTAACTTTATATTCATGCACCCTAAGTATAGGGAATGGAATTTTATTATATTCCCTATAATGTATACACTCAGGGTATGCTTTTGTCATCTACTTCTGAAGGAACTCATTTAGCTATAGATAATGATCTAAAGTACTGGTATCAGTTGATATCTGATAAAGTTAAAAATCTAGATTTCTTAAAACAAGAATTTGATCTAAGAGAAACTTGCTGGTTAGAGGTTCAGACCTTTAGACAACATCTCATTGATAGAATAGATCTAATGTCTATAACAGTTAAAGAATCTATTCCAACACTGATTGATTACTTGATATTAAATTTACAACAAAGTTTCTGATAAAGGTAAACTTTCATACATACATAAAATTATCAGACAAGAAACTTTTTATAGTGTAGATACATACTGGAATTATTTCACTTCTATTAATGGGGACCCACCAAATCAACAAGATAAACAATATATATTGGAATCTGCCTATAGAACTACGTCTTCCATTGTCTGGAGACTTTATACATGGAAATTTTTACATAGATCTTTTTATACACCTTTGATGATGAATAAAATAAATAATAAAGATAATCTATGTAAGAGATGTAATGTAGAAATTAATGCTGACTGGGCTCATATGTTTTATGACTGTATAAAATTGAAAGAATACTGGAAGTCAGTTAATGAATTTTTGCAGGCTCTTTTTACAGATAATTTAATTATTTCTAAATCTCTTATATTATTCAACACACCTCTACCTCAAAGTGTTAAAAAGGTTAAGCTTCCCTTGTTATGGTCTATTCTAGCAGTGGCTAGGAAAATAATAACCAGAAATTGGATTTCAGCTACACCTCCTTCGTTCAATGAATTTAAAAATGTTATGAATATAGTGTGTCATATGGAAATAAACACAATTAGGTCAAGAACAACTAGAAAAACATATTATATTGTATGGGATAATTTACAAAATTTGTTAAAAAAATCCTAATTTCAATAGCATGGTATTTTAGTTTAATTAATTGATCTGATTGTAGTGGCTGTCTTTGTAAATACTTCAGTTTTGTTGAACGTTATAATCATATCTATTTTTAATTACTTGTATAAAATTGTTATATTTCTCTTGTATGTTAAAACAATAAACCTGTTTTGAAAAAAAAAGAAATCCGCTCTGGATGTAAAAATAATGCACTAGCCAAACACCTTTCTATTCATAAGAGAGACAGGTTTTAAGTTCCAGATCCTGGATCGCATAGACATGGGTGATCTTGAAGGAGACATCCCGAATATTCTGGAGAAACATGAACTCATGTGGCAATTAAAGCTGAACTCTTTTAGAAAGCCTGGACTAAACTACTACTGTTCAATTAAAAGTGCACTGGAACTTAGAAAATTGGCACATTGTTTACATGACTAATTGTATTTTATTTTATATTTTTTTCTACAAATTGGTTTTAAATACCATTTTAAATCATTTGAAATTTAAGTGTATATTTTGTTTCCATCATCATACATAATTTTTTTTTTTTATTATTTTTATTTTTTTCTGGTTCTCTTTTTTCCACTTTATTCAAAAATGATGGTAATAACAATACTAACTAATTATATAGGTTTTTAGGGTTCTTGTACACAGACCTGAAGAAGTCTAGAAGGACGAAAGCGATCTTTGTTAACAATAGGTTATGAAAATAGAAACTGATTTTTACATGCAAAATGTATATGTACATATTTACATATAATTTTTGATCGCAAAATGAACTAAGGTTGATATATTTCCAGCCATGTAGTATATTGCCTTGTATAAAATCACAGACTTAATAATCTACTTAATAATTTGGTTAAATAAGATGTACCATTAAAGTACATTAGGGCTATATATTATTATGACAGCTACTAGGTTAGGGCAGGACCAGCTCGAATGTCACACTGATGGGGGAAGGGACGTGAATTTAACATGTGTACCAATAACACTGTTTTACAGCACAATAAACCACTCCCATGCCTGATAAAAAGTATATGTATATATTTAGAAAGCTTGTGAGGAAATTATTACTCTATTTTCGTTTTACTTGGATCGCTTGTCTGTGTACTTAAAGGATTTTCGACTGGAAATAGACTGCCTGCCTTGCTTGGATTACTTTCGAATACTTAGTAATGCTGTAGAATTATATATTTTCTATTATTACTTTTTGACTTGACGAGTTTACATTCACTACTTCTACTACTATTGTCTGATCTGATTAATATACAGTGATTAACTAGAAATATATGGACTGAAAATCTTCCACACACAGAAGTTTCTTACACTGTTTTACTTAGAAGGATTTCCTGACTACTGTGGCAATGTGATTATCAAAGGAGAGACTACAGTCAACCTGTGTTCCCAAGGTCTCACCACACTTTCGATGTTAAGTTTACTACCGCCTATGTGGTAGTTCATGGGTACAGAGTTTTTACCAAAGGGGATGACAGTGCACGTTTTGGCAATGAGCTTGAGGCCATGGCTTCAACACCAGGCATCTGTCTCAGTGAGGCCCTTTTGTAGGAAGTCCACATCGTTATGAGTTTCGATTATTGCTCCTAGCTTGCAGTCATCCGCACTCTTAGTTGGCGCCAAAGACCTTCTGTGTTAGCCTGTACTTTAGAGAAGTAGATACCAAACAGTAGAGGACCCAGGACTGAACCCTGTGGCACTCCACTTGTCTGAAGTCAGATTTGGAGTCTGCTACTTTCACAGTGTGGGTTCTGTCAGTGAGCAAAGTTGGCACCCCACCGTGTGACATAAGGATTTATACCTAGTTTAGTGAGTTTATCTATAATTCCAGAGTGGGGGATGGTGTCGAAAGCCTTGGCAAGATCTAGACAGGCTGTGTGAACCACCTTACCCACGTCTACGGCTTTAGTGACTGTTTCAAAGAAGTCTATCAGGTTTAGGAGACATGATCTCCCTTCTACAAACACGAACTGGGTGGGGTCCAGAGTTTGGAGATTACCAATGTCTTTGTTTATAAGTTCCATGATGACTTGTTCCATAGCCTTGCAGACCAGGCTCATCAGGCTAATGGGGCTGTAGTTCCCGGGGGTCTGTTGTGCCCTCCCCCACTTTGTGGAGTGGGATAACCATTGTGGTGTGCCATTCAATGGGCATAAAGCCTGAGGTGAGTCTATGACTGAACATGGTACTTAGGTGGGGTGCCAGTTCATTCTGTATAAGGCAGCCTGTGATGTTGTCAGGTCCCATAGATGCTGTGTTCTTGGCTTTGAAGAGTGAGGTTTTTACCTGTGCAGCCGTGATTACAGGAACTTTGCATTCTTCCTGTATAAAGATGGGCCCTTTAGGGGGTGAGAGTGGGGTAAAATTAGCGCTGAACCCATCTGCCAGGATGTTGGCAATAGTTGGTTCTGTATATTTTGTGTCATTGTGCTGTAACTCGGAGCAGATCTGAGTGTTGCCATTGAGATTCTTGACATAGCTATAGAATGCTTTGTGGTCGTCTTTAGAATCAGTGGCGATTTTGTTTTCATAACTAGCTTTGGAGGATTTTATGAGGGATCTCAGCTTCTTACTGAGGCTGACCAGGGAGCTCCTCCAATCGTGGGATTTTACTCTTTTTTGCAACAGTTTCTTTCTTCTGTTGTAGAGTTTGTTTATGGCAGAAGACCACCAGATTCACTTCCTTTTTTTGGAGGATAGCATCTTGGTTCTGTTAGGGATAGCACGATCCATGCACTCGTGTAAGTGCTTATAAAGTGCATTTGTGTAGGATTCAGCAGTCGTACTGCGATTGTCCATCTGCATGGGTGTCGTGAAGTTTGCCACTTCTGTCTTAAGCGTGAAATTGGCTTTGGAAAATTTTTTACGGTCGTTTTCCTAAAGGGGGGTGTGTGAGCGGGATGTGGATGTCTAGGGTGATTAGCTTGTGGTCAGATCTGACCAACAAGGAGCTGACCTCTGTTGTGGCACACCGGTCGCCTATGCTGGTGATGACCAGGTCTAGGATACTGCTGCCCCTGGTGAGGGGGTGTGGATAAGTTGATCCAAGGTGTTGGAATTGATGAATTCCAGAAAACGTTGAGCAAAAGAGTTGGTACACGACTAGTTTTCCCAGATAATGGTGGGGTAGCTGAAAGCACCCATTATTAGGGTGTTGGGTTGTACCTTAATATTTTCCAGTGTGTTAAGAAAAGAGGAGTGGGAATCCTGGGGCATGGTGGGGAGCCTGTAGCAAGCTACAATCTGGATTGTGGTTTTGCTCAGAGTTAGTTGAACTTGGATAATCTCGGATGCATTATGCTGAGCAACCAGCTTGGAGGTGTGGATATCCTTAATGAATATGGACAAGCCTCCACATTTAGTGTTTCGGTCCAGGTTTGGTGGCCGAAAGGTGTGGTATGAATTATAGCCTGGTAATGCAGGGGTGTTCTCTGCAGCTTTGAACCAGGTCTCTGTCACTGCACAGATGTCTATGTTCTCCATTTTAAGGAGTGCCTCAAGTGAGTGCATTTTGAGGTTTAGACTTCTAGCATTGAGTAGCATTACCCTCAGATTTTGCTTGCGTGTACCTGTTACGGTGGGGAATTTGTCATTTGAACCTTGCCTAAAAAATGCACTATAGGGGTGGCAAGAGCCTTTGCCAGTATCCAGAATCCCAAGGGTGACAGGTGCAGGCCATCTCTGGAAAAGCAGCGTGGTCTGTCGATCATGTCATCCCAGGCAGACAAATAGTGGATTCCCTTAGAATGACACCAGAAGCTTAGCCAATTGTTTAAGTCAATCATTTTGTCCTTGTACTGTGGTATAAGAACAATTCATTTTACATCAGCTAAGAAAATAACACAGTCTAGTCAATTCCAATGCATTTCAAGTTTAAAGATATATCTGGCTTCCTTAGCATTTAATCAGTCTTAAAATTCATACGTAATTAAGGTGTGGCAAGTCTGTGAATGTTAAAAGAAATTGAAAATGAGGAATACAACAAAAATTGCTTACCTTCGTATGGTGTGTCAGGCGGTCCTGCTATTTCTCCCCTTAATTCTGTAAAATTTTCATCTACAAGTTCTATTTTAATCTGATTTTTGCTCGTCTGAGGGATGGGAAAGAAAATGATTAAAATTAGACTAGACAAAAATATTAAAATTATCTTCATTCATTGTTCAGTTTTATCAACCCTATGACATATCCATATCCCTAAGTTTAAAACTTCTTACTATAAAAGACCGTTTAAATATTCACCTTAACAGTAGATACAGAATCTAGTACAGATATTAACTGGATTTCACCTAAAACGTAAGCTGAATTACGCCATGCAAGGCCAATGCTTCCAATAAAACTCCCAAGTGTCATCCTGTGCGAGCGCCATGTAAATGCAGCATTGTCAAATTGTAGCTCATTTGCTGAGCAGCAAAATTAATCTTGTGACAAAAGTGGAAACAATGCAACACTGTATGCATACCGTAACTACATACAACTGAGCATCAACAGGTTAATGAAGTTTCCAACATTCTTATAATAATGCAAAACCATCTGTGTTTTAAAGTGAAGAGAGTAGACAATCGATTACTCCAGATTTCTAATTTAACACCTACTACTGTCACTATCCTTAAAGCCTACGATTCCTCTTTAGGAAAGTCTCTTAAAAGTATTTGTACCTCACTTGCGCTGAATACCAAGTAGTTGTAGGATTAATGCCAAGTGAAAGACAACTGGTATAGGACATACTGAAACATTACCATACAACAGCTAACATGCAACTATACTTGGTACTTAGTAACTATCTTCCCATTTGTTTAGGTGGAAGCTATGCATAAATTTGACAAATACAATAGTAGCAATTCAAATTCTAATAAAGTAAAATATTGGAGGGTTATTAGAGTTTCTTTTAAGTGTACTGTTGGCAAAACAAATTTCCCACCTCCAAAGACAGGTTATGCTGGTCAAAGGCAAACCTCATCTCACATTCATGAGAAACTACTACAGAGTACTTCTGATGTCCTTTGTCATTGCCCATGCATCACCCACGGTGAACAGTTGCCTGTCCCCTCTCTGCCTTAGCATTTAGAAACAGTAGTGTTTGAACAGACCGGCTCAATACCACTTGAGACAACTCCATTGTGAAAAAGCTTTTTTTTAATAAATTAACGTTTGCAGACCAGAATTAATCTAACTGAAGTTTGCTATCACCAGATATAGTTTTTTTTTTTTTTTTAAGAGAGGAAAGTACAATTGTTTAAGTACACTTATAATAACGGCAGATGTTAGAATGATCATGTATGGGTTATAACCTGCATAGGATACAACATCCAGCCAGTCAAACAGAGGTGACTAAAAGACAGGTATGGGTGCCAAGCCCTTCAGAGCTTTCATGCCAATTGAGAGGGGGAGGCTAAGCCCTGAAAAATACATTAATAGGAAGAAAACAAAAATTGTCCATACTATGGGATTAAAAAAAAAAAAGACCAAACCAATACCATTTAAAGAGGACTAACTTGTTACTTCTAGAATACTTTGAGTCAAACCCCTTCTAGAAAGTCAAAAATAAAGACAAGACCCCTGGCAGAATGTGCCTTGACCCTGCTTGGAATACCTCTACTGTACTCTGAATAAACAAAAGTTGTGTACTTACCATAACAACAGATCCATGTTGTCTGATTTTGGACGGATTCAACTGTGGGTTGTCAGATCCAATGAGATTTGACCTCAGCAATGATGCTGAACCTTTTGGGTTCCAGGGCTTTCACTCCTCCCCTACCCAAAATTCCCTGGTCTCCACACTACTACTTATTAAAGCAAAAGCATATCTTATGCTAATGAAAATGTTCTTACTCTGGCTCATTTGTAAGTGGTAAGAAGGAGGCCATGACATGGTTATAGAACACTGACTGTGATAACTGCTTACTGACAAGGAAATGCCAAGGTTGACCGGTCTTCAAAGTCTCATTAATGACAATTTTGTAGGTGGCAGGTAGGATTCTTATGCTAAGTATATAACTTTTGTATCCAATACTGTCTATTTTCATCCAATTCAACTATGGGACAGATTACCAAGCATAAAGTCCCAGCTGGTTATCAAGGAAGGACATTCTTAAGAATGGTGGCGCTAAAGAACGAACATGATCTGAATTGTTTATCATACTTTTGTGTCTTATAAATGAAACTGTTGACCATGTAACATCTGCATGTATAGCATCAATAGGAAGTCTGCTGGCAAGGACTGTAGAAGTGGCCACAGCCCTTGTGCAGAGACCTTTAGGCTTAGACTGTAAGGACAAGTTCATAGGTGTGTACTATGCTAATAACCACAAAGGCCTTTTTAAGCTCGACATGCATCGCAAATCATTGACAAGTTCTACTACCCTTGATAAATGTACGCAGGGGCATGGGAGATAAAACATTTACAAGCAGGAGCATGGAAGATGAACCATTTACAGATTGCCCATGTCCATTAAAGACACAGATGCCAAATCAGGGATGAATTTTGTGTTCCCCATCCAACTGTCCAAGTTGAATTTGAAATGGGTTACGGAGGAACTCTGCTTCACGTGGATGGGGTGCTTGCCCCAGAGAAGGGGTACTCTCTGGGATACATACCTGTTTTTCCAGCAGATCCTATTTATATCACAGGCAAGGTTTACATCTTTAGAAGGGATAATTCTGGGGCTGTTTGCTCTGTGGATATGCAGGTGGTCCATCAGGGTAAAGTCTACCAATGCCTTGTATGACAGACATATCTCTCCCCTCAACAGCCAGTAGGAAACAGAATTACAGGATAGGGCCTTGACACTGACTACATAGGACATGTTATTTAGGCCCTGTATTCTTTTAGTGAGGAACCTCTGCGTATGTTCCAACTGTTGGATGCTCCTGGTTAGGTATATACCAAAGGGGGCAGTGTACTCTGACAGATCTGATGAATGTTGAACACAGTGGAACAATGACCTCCATGGACTTGGATGCCATACCTTTGTTTAGAAGATGTACAACAGACTGTATTCCTCATTGCTGCAGACACATGATGGGCAAATGCTAAATTACACAATGTGCGTGTCCTAACATCTGTAACTACTCAGTCAACACTTATGGGTGTGATGATATGAAAGCTGTGATGTGAGGTGGTGCCAGCTGTGCTAGGGGGAGTAGGGCAGTGCATGTGTAACATATGCTAGCACAGCTAGCTGCAGTTTTGTAAAGAATTCTATGTCATTTGAATATGACATTGATTTGTACAGATGCTTGTTCTAAAAATGTATGTGTAAAGCTGCTTGTATTAAAAATATATTAACAGTGGGCCCTGCTGGACAGAAAAGAAATATACATGTATGTCAGGCTCTATTGCTCTAACTGCTGAAATGTATATATTTTAACAGAGGCCACTGGAAGTGAAGGGGTTTAGCTCAGTCCAGATAACCTTAAGAAAACTAGCCTGAAATTAAACAACTTGGTTTAAGCCATAAAGATTCTATCTTACAGGTCTGAATGCAGCCAGGGAGGCAATGTCTATGAAAAGCCTTTCTAAAGGAAGGATAGAATTGCTGGAATTGTTTTATAGCTCCTAGATGCTGTAATAAGTTGTGTGTGTACTGTGGCACATATGTGCTAAATCCTGGCTCAGTATCTAGTGAGGGGGGTAATGTGGGGACCACAGAGTCAAGTGATCAAATGTGGTGTCATCTTGTAGGCAGCACTGAAGTTGTATTTAGATACTAGTAAGATGTGATAGTGAGACTCAGCACTCTGCTATTGAACCTGACAACAAAGACATTCATCCATTTCATCCCACATTGCTCTCTAGCAAGTAAGAAGGGAACAGTAATTCTTCAGGTCGGTTAGGAAAATATAGTGAGATTAGATGAATATTGTTTTTCTGTATCCATCTGAATCTTTCCATCTGTGTTTTTATATTTCCTGTGAATTGAAACCCTGGTGTTTACTGTAAATAGATATTCAGTACTGCTATATTTGTTTTTATTAAATTTAAATATAAAATATATATATATATATATATATATATATATATATATATATATATATACACACACACACACACACATAAACCTTTCATTGTGGCTGATCTTACAGAAAATATTTTAATCTTTGAAAGCACTTGCATTTATTTAGGGTGCTGTGGCTTCACGCTCCTGAAAGTCTTGCTGCTTGGAAACTCTACCATTTGTATAAGTATTAATATTACTAATTATAATTGGGTACCCTGATAAGAGCCTTACAGTAGTAGCTGGCTTTGGGGTGCTCTGGTGGCAGTATCTACCTTATAGTCTTGGTGGAGGTGGCATAGAGGGTAAAGCTGTGTTAGCCTCTCCCAGGTGTGTGAGAGAAAATCAAATCTCAGTGCGTGTGTCTCAGCTACTTGGAACAGGGACAAAGAGCACTGTTTTCACACAGAAGGGTGGTGGAGGACTTTGCTTGGAACACCCTGCTGCAGACTCAACTCTGAGGTGGTCAGTGTGGAGTCTTACTTGGGGCCTGGAGAGGAAGTCCAGCCTCAGGACTGGAGCGTGCATTCCCTGTGTGCTCTTAAGGGAAACTGTGCTTGGTGCAGACAGCTGCATCTGAAAAGTGTGTGCGTGTGTGCGCTTGTCTCTGTGTGTGCGCCTGTGTGCATCTGTGTATTTTTCTCTCAAAGTGAACATTCCTCACCAGTGTCAGTGTTGAGGACGGAGGCTCCTTGATTACTGGCCCAGAGGAGGGACGTCTCAACAGCTACCAAGGATGGACTGGACTCGAGAGCTACTCCATTTCTCGTAGTACAGCAAAGTCATCAGAAGCTCATTTTTCTTATAGAATTAGCTGTCTGGCATATCTAATTAATTAGAATTAGCAAGTATTGAAACTAGTTGGGCTAATTAGATTTTTAATTAGCAACTTACTGCCGACTGTTCACTTGCAAATTGCCATTCCAAGTGTTCAACTTGAAAACAATATGGTCAATGTTAAATCATAAAAGTTAAAATGTTATCTCCAAGTATACGTTAAGCTAAATAATCAACTGCACAGTAAAACATTTAAAGCCATAAAATGAGAAGTTATGTACCTACCATAACGTTCCATGTTAGTTGTCTTCTCTCGCCTTCTTTCTTGCTTGATGGGTTCGGAGCCGATCCTCGGCTCCGACTCGGCACTTTGCTAAGCTCGAGAGTCACTTTTACCAGCTCGAGGCAGCCCCATATCCCATGATGCAAGGCGGTAAGTACCCAGATCTCGTTTGTTGTCTATAGGCAATAACACCTAGCATAAATAACTTCCAAAAGGAAGAGGACCAGCACTGTATGGTCTTCAGAAGCATGCTTTCATATAGAGAGAAAGGTCTGTCCAGGCCAGGGGGAAGGAGGGAGGGTCGCAAGAAAGAAGGCGAGAGAAGGCAACTAACATGGAACGTTATGGTAGGTACATAACTTCTCAATGTTAAGTTGTCAATCTCGCCTTCATTCTTGCTTGATGGGACCGCGTCCCTAGCACCTACATCCTGGGTGGCTCAGTGGAACAGACTCTTGAGAACTGTAGAGCCAAAACTGGCTCTGTCCCTGGAGGCCAAATCCAATTTGTAATGGGAAACAAAGGTATGAGGAGTGGCCCAAGTGGCTGCTGCACAAATAGTGTCTAATGGAAGTCTAGCTTGAAAGGCTGTGGAAGTGGCTAAGCTTCTGGTTGAATGTGCTTTAGGTTTCGAGCACAGCTGTTTTCCCCTGAGCTGATAAATTTCAGAGATGACAGAAGAAAGCCATCTAGATAAGGTCACTTTTGAGACAGGAAGGCCTTTCTTGTTATCGGCATAAGAAACAAAGAGCTGATCGGATTTCCTGAATTGTTTTGTTCTGTCCAAATAATATCGGAGTTGGTGGTGAACATCAAGATAATGTAATTTTTGTTCCGATCTGTTTGAGTAGTTTGGGAAAAATACAGGGAGATCAATAGTCTGATTCAAATTAGTCTTTGAGGCGACCTTAGGCAAAAAGGTCAGATTAGTTCTCAATGATACTCTGTCTTTGTGGAAGACTAAATATGGGGGGCGAACCGATAGAGCATGAAGTTCAGACACCTTCCTAGCCGATGTAATAGCAACCAGGAATAAAGTTTTCCATGAAAGAAATTTCAGGGAACATGAAACAGCTGGCTCGAAGGGAGGAAGAATCAAGGATGTCAGCACTAAATTTAGGTCCCATTGAGGAGGAGGAGTCCTGATTGGAGGCTTCAGGAGAAAAATTCCTTTTAAGAAGGCTCTACAAAGCCTGTGGGACATAATGTTGTGGTCTGCGTACCCGACATGAAAGTTAGAGATAGCAGCCAACTGAACTTTGACCGTGGAAGAAGAGGAGTCCGCGTGAAAGATTTCCGCTAAGAAATCCAAAACTGCTTGTACCGGAGCAGTAAAGGGATCAATATTTTTAGCTTTTGCCCAACAAGAAAAACGTTTCCATTTGCTAGTATAAATCCTCCTAGTGGAGGATTTTAGGGAAGCTACTATGATGTCTCTAACAGGATTAGAGATCATAGGGAGCCTGGCTAAGGAAGGAAGTGGAGCAACCATGCTGTGAGGTTCAGAGAAGGGATAGATTGGTGCAGCTGACCCGATTGGTGAATCAGAAGGTCTGGTAATGGGTCCAGATGCCACGGCTGCACCAAAAGGTGACGATGGAGGAACGGAAACCAAATTTGTCGAGGCCAATAAGGAGCAATGAGAATCATTTTGGCTCTCAAAACGGTGGCTTTCTGGATTACTTGTGGAATCAGCGGAAAGGGAGGAAAGGCATAAAGAAGTCCCTGGGGCCAATCTTGGGTCAGAGCGTCTCTGGGGGGATGGCCTGGTTGTGGGAAGAGAGAGAAGTCTGGGCATTTGCTGTTTTGGGGAGTAGCAAAAAGATCGCAACATGGGCGGCCCCATTCTAGAAAAATCTCCTCCACTATAGATTGTTTGAGAGACCACTCGTGAGGTATGAGAATAGCTCTGCTCAATCTGTCCACTAAAATGTTGGTTTTCCCAGGGATATGCGTTGCTACCAGAAACCGATGAGAGGAGATCGCCCATTGCCAAAGTCTGAGCGCTTCTCGACACAAGGGGTAGGACTTGGTTCCGCCCTGTTTGTTGATATACCATACTACAGACATGTTGTCTGTGTGGACTGCAATTGTCCCAAAGGGAAGAAAGTCGTTGAGGGCTTGCAACGTTAAAAGCACTGCTCTCATCTCTAGGACATTTATGTGCAGGTGGTATTCGAACAGTTGCCACGTCCCATGAACCATCCTGCCCTGATAATGACCCCCCCCACCCGATCAGGGAGGCGTCCGTAGTGACGGTGGCTACCGGGGCTGGGGGTACAAAGGGTCTGCCTTGGTGAATCTGAGGAGAAGTAATCCACCATGAAAGATGATTCTTGCAAATCTGAGTCACAAATATCTGGTGACACATCGGAAGTTGTTGGTAAGACCACTGAGTGAACAACATCCACTGAAGCAGGTGCATATAGAAGCAGGCCAAGGGAAGAAGGGTAATGGCCGCAGCCATGAGGCCCAACACCTTTAGAACCAGTCTGGCCTGTACTTTCTTGCTGGCTAGAATGATCCTCACGTGACTTTGAATGTCTGAAATTCTTTGTTCTGTGAGGGTAGCTGACATCCGAACGGTGTTTAATTTTGCGCCTATGAAAGTAATAGACTGGCAGGGCAATAAGGAGGATTTTTCGTAGTTGACAAATTCCCAACTGAGTGCAAAGATTTATTGTGTAATCCCTGGCTTGAAGAAGTTGATGCCTGGTGGTGGCTGAAAGGAGCCAGTCGTCTAGATACGGAAACACCTGGAATCCTTGACGTCTCAGGTGAGCCGTGACCACTGCCATACATTTGGTGAACACTCTGGGGGCTATAGTGAGACCAAAGGGCAGGGCTCTGAATTGGAAGTGACTGGACCCCAGCCGAAAGCGGAGAAACCTTCTGGAGCGCCTGTGAATTTTTATGTGATAGTACGCATCCTGAAGATCTATTGAGCACATCCAGTTGTCCTTCTCTAGGAAGGGCAGAATTGATTGAAGTGTGACCATTCGGAATCTTGTCTTTCTCACAGACTTGTTGAGTCTGCTGAGATCCAATATTGGTCTCCAGTCTCCCGTCTTTTTGGGGACCAAAAAGAACCTTGAGTAGATTCCGGGTTCTGAATGGTCTGTTGTAACTGGCTGAATGGCTCTTTTTTGTAGAAGTTTGAATACTTCTAACTCTGCAATTTCCCTTAGACCGGGTGGTACATCTGGAAGGGAATATGAGAGAGAAAAGGGACTTTCCTCGAAAGGAATTTTGTAACCCTCGGATATGATCGACTGTACCCATCTGTCTTGAGTGAGGGAACGCCAGGCTTCTGGGTACAGCGATAGTCTTCCCCCGACTGCCTCCAAGGATGGACAGTCGGGCAACATCTCAGGGATGCTGAAAGGGCTTGTCAGAGAGAGGCTGCTTCCCTGGTTTTGTGGACCCCCTCTGCCTCTAGGGCGGCGTCTGTTATTGTTACCCCCGCTGCCTCTAGGGGTAAACTGACCACGTGTATCCGGTGTGACTCCTTGGGATTTGCGGAACCACATTTTGCCACCCTTCTGTCCTTTGGGGTAAGGTCTAGAAGGGGTGGAAAAATGGACCCCTACGGCAGAAAGAGTCTTGCCGTCCTGCTCACACCTGGTCAATGTTTCCTTCACTTGAGGGCCAAACAAAGCTGACCCATCAAAGGGAGAGTTAGTGAAGGACGCCTTAAAGGGATCTGCAAAATTACAGAGCCGCATCCAGGCTTGGCGTCTAAGAGCCACACCTGTGCCTGCGGCCCTACTCGCTCCATCTGCTGCATATGATATCAGTCGCATGGAGGAGTTAGCAATAGAATTAAGGGTTCCTAGCTGCGAAGCAATTTTGTCTTGAGCTCCTGCAGCTGTGGGATCCTGTACTACTTCACCTAGCTCCTTAAGGATGTCCCTTTGGAGTCTGGTGAAGTGACATAAGTAGTTCAGCGAGCGCATAGCAAGGTCGCTGAAGAAAACATCCGCTTACCATACCTATCCATGGTCCTAGAGTCCTTATTAGGAGGATGGACAGGTACGGAAGGATCTGCAAGTTCCTTCTTGGTGGCAGCCGTCACCACCATGGCATCAGCAGGGACACCTTTCGTAAGGAATTGCTTGTCCGCAGGGGCAGTAATAAATTTAGAAGGCCTCCTAGGAACTGGCTCTACAGAGTCAGGAGCAGCCCACGCCTTTCGAGCAATAACCTGCATAAGGGGGTCGAAAGGCGGAGACACCCAGGAGGTGGAAGGCCGAGCTCCAAACGCCTCCAGGTATACAGACTCATCCTCAGAGGGATTATTGGAGGGCCAGTTTCCCCTCTGTTTAAGGAGTTCTAGGATGTCTGAAAATGAGACATCCTCAGAGGGGGATCTTGGGGATCCCTCAGACTCATCTAAGTCGGTATCTGAAGTGATAGACTCGGGGGAGTCTACGTGTTTCCTCTTACACGTCCTCTTGCGCGGAGGATCCCCTGACTGATCAGGAGAATCCTTGGAAGAGGGGGTTCTTCCCAGTGGGGAAACCTGAGGCGGAGGATCTCTGGGTCCGGGAGCAAGAGAGATGGCAGAGATATCGACAGGCACCGTAGAGGGAGGAGCTAAGGGAACAGACTGCTGGCTGAGTCCAGTGGCCAGCACACTCAATCACCTCGAAGGCTCCCCTCCCAGGGAGGTCCGAGAGAACCCATTCCGAAGAAACAGGAACTCCAGGGCCCACTGAAAGGGAAGGCTCCGAGGCAGATGTCGGGGCCGAGCTCACCAAGGCCGAGGCTCCAAGGGGAAGAGCGGGGTCGGACAAGGGTCCGATGCCACTCACCCCCTCGGAGGAGACCAGGGAAGCCCGACCACCGAATCCCTCTAAGGAAGGTGTCGAAGAGGAGATAAGAGTAGAGGCTGAGGGAGCAGAAGGGGGTGGTACCTGTCCCTCAGCCATAGCAGAAACTCTTCCCGAAGACTCCAGCTCCAAACTCTGAGGTAGAGTCGAAGGAGGAACTGCAAGGGTGTGTGGACTAATAGTAGTCTGTTGAGACGGACTATGTAGCATCTGGGCCAGTGCCTGTGATTTTAATAATCTACTGACCACCCTCTCTAAATCATGGTCAGAAAGCCTGGATGGCCTAGATGATAGGCTCCGATGGCTCCGTTCCGAGAGGAGAGGTGAGGCCAGAGCCGAGAGTATCGGTTCCAAGGAAGGGGACCTGGACCTCTTCTTCGAAGGAACCATCGGAGCCGACAAAACCATGGATGCAGTCGGAGCAGACGACTTTTCGGCACCGACAGAAGGTCTCGATGCATCGGCTCTGGTCGGAGCAGATACAGACATAAAGGTAAGGGTGTCGGAGCCGGTCGGCGCCGACACCGAAGCCTGAGCCACATGGTGGTCGGAACCAATCGGAGCAGACACCGATGTGACGAACCAGTATCGGCACCGATAGCCACCGGTGCCGAAGGTTTGTGCAAACCAGGATCGGCTCCAGCCGGAGCCGATCTCGACTCTGAAAGAGTCGGAACAGAGGCCACAGGCTTAGACACAGAAGCCTGGGCCTTGGAAGACTTGGAAGTCTTACTCGGAGCCGACTTAGCCGTAGAGCCCTCCGGTTTAAGTAGGCCCCTTAAAATCAATTTGTTTCTCCTCCCCTGCAGGACTCTCTGGCTAAAGGAATGACAAATTGCACAGGAGTCCTGCAGGTGGAGAGGTCCCAGGCAGTATAAGCAAGAAGTGTGACCGTCTGTCAGAGACATCTTCTGACAGCACGAGTCACACTTCTTAAAGCCTGAGACCCTTTCCTTGGACATGGTTGTAAAAGAACACACACAACACAGTCCCAAGAACCAGTTATCCCAAAAATAATAAGATAACTAACCTCTCACACACACCCTAACAAGGGGGGTGGGGGGTGGGAGGGGAGAAGGCCTGACTAAAAAAATAAAGGAGTGAGGGAAATTCTAGTCAGAAAGGGACTTAAAACTTTATATTTAACGTTTTTAGTTTAGATTAAGGTAAAAAAGGGGCAAAAATAGTATTATTTTAAACACTTACCAGGAGCTGGCAAAAGGAGGACCTCATCAGCGAAGCGGCAAACGAGATCTGGGTACTTACCGCCTTGCATCATGGGATATGGGGCTGCCTCGAGCTGGTAAAAGTGACTCTCGAGCTTAGCAAAGTGCCGAGTCGGAGCCGAGGATCGGCTCCGAACCCATCAAGCAAGAATGAAGGCGAGATTGACAACTTAACATCTGTAAAATCATCAAATAGTGTAATGTTCATCAATTGGTCTTTGTTGCACTTGGCAACTCCAGTGATGTATCACAAAGTCCAAGTCTACTTCACCTAGCTGAAGCAATGTAGCCAGCAGCACTGAAAATCACATCAATGTTTGTTGAGGTAGCAGGTATAACAGTTGTGCTTAAGATGCAACTTGTAAAAGGTTGGAAATTATTCTTGGCATGTAATGTCACTTCAGTAAACTAGTGGCTCCAAGTTGCTGTATAGTGATGAGAAATATGATCAGAATTCTGATTAAACACTTTGTTGGTGTGCTGTTTTCCATCAAGTATGAAAACAGAATGTCCGGCTGTGAAGCGGATGGCTGTTGCTGTGGTACTGGTGCATGGGCGACTTCTGCAGGTAGTTGATGTTTATATGTGACTTAGTACTTGCATCTCAGTAATGATGCCTGTCGTGCTACGTTGCTGTCACCTGGAACTATTGTCCACCTCCGTTTGAATCGTGGATCCACAGCTGTGGTGATCAGGCAATGTGCCTGACGAAACAGATAATCACATCTGTTGCTCAATGATGGCAAGAGACCAGACTTGACCGATGTACAATGCTGCTGTTCAATCTTCTCTGTTTCTTCAAGACAGCTATTGTCTGGTAGAATCTGAATACTCGTCACAACAACTTCAGATTGCAGGCTAACAGTAGCCACTCCAAATGGACTCGAGAGCTACTCCATTTCTCGTAGTACAGCAAAGTCATTTGGTGTGAAAGTAATTCTGGATGGCAGAATACTGTAAGCTGAAGACCACAGACGAAGAATCACTTAAAGCACCAGTTTATTGCACCTCTAGCGCTTCGGCAACCGCCTTCAAGGCGTCTGTGGTCTTCAGTTTATCTTTTCTTTTTGGTTCATACAGAATACTGTAAACTGGCTGAAGAGTTCCTTCATTAACTGCCAAGATCATTGACAGCTTACTGTTCCATTGTGTACTGTTTGAGGAGAGAATCTGGATTGATGCTTCTGCCTCCAACAACTCTGTAGCTCAGCATGACTTATGTAGAGCTGACATGAAACTATCACATTTGGCCAGAACAATGTTTATCTTTGGTAAGGCTTCAGCAAGTCCGGAGTAAACTTCCAACTGCAAAGCATGTGCCACCATGCAGGAGTAGCGCACAAGTACTAGACTGCTACCCTCTTCTCCAAGTTGTTCCAAATCAATTGGAACATGTTCCACTTCTCCTGCTAGGCACCATCACAAAGCAGGTCAAGAAACAACGATTCAGAAATGTACAAAGCATTTTCTTTGGCACTAAAACATCCTTGAATAAACCCCCCCCCCCACTCACCTGGGAAGGGGAAAAGTGGTTCTATCACTCCATGGGACAGCAAGTGATGGGCAGGTGGGAAAGACGGTCAGGTCTGGAGGATGAGGAATTACCCTCTGGAAAGGAGGGATTTTCTCCATTACCATCTGTAACGTTGATGAATGGTCTTCAGAACCCATCTACACTGGCTGACAAAGAGAAAAAAGTGGCGATTCGGACCTTCTGCAAGAGAAAAAAGGGGCTGCGGGGGGGGGGGGCAAAGTCTCAATAGTTACTTGGACTTTTTGGACTGTCCTTGATTTTGGAAGTTTCCAGAATTCTTCTTGGACCCCCTTACCATTTCTTCTTAAACTGCTGTTTACCTTCATTTTATTCAGATGGTTTATTTTGTCTCTTACCAAAGTGGATGAGGAGTTGGAGAAACCCTTAAAAAATTTGGAAAAGGAGGGCTGACAAATCTTCATAATTCCTTGCATCAGAGCACCCTTTTCATCACACTTTTTACTCACCTCTAAAGCAGAAGGGCTAAAAACTCACTCTATCCAAAGAAGAATTTAAAATCTCATAACAGCTGGAAAGTTTTGAGAACGCAGCCTTGCAAAGAAATTAAATTGAAAGCAGATTTTTCCTAACAATCAGAAACTGCAGACAAAATATTCCTCATACTTTAACAATTAGTCCGGACAAATCTTAACATTCTCCAGACAAGTCAAAATTCTGAAAATCAAAGTTGCATAAGTACACACTTCATCCCGTACTTACCAATAATCTCTCCATCTTTATCAGAAATAGGACTGGAATTAAGCATTTAGCAGCAAAAAGATTAACTAAAGCTAAATCTGCTAATCAAGTTTGGGAAGTGTGTTTAAAAACTTAAATTGAGGAACTTTATACATCTTACAGCTAGCGGACTGTCAGAAAAACTGCAGCCAGTAACACTCACACCTGTCAAATCTGGCAGAACTGGAGGAACAGGTGCAGTTTCTGGAAATTCCTTTTGTAACAGCTCACAGTACTAAGGGACTGAGAAACCTCGTTCTCCCAATGAAAACAGGCACATCCTAGAAATATTCTCGGACAAAGAGACCCCCACCCCCCACAGGGGCAGTCAAAATCAACTGTTCAGTTTTTTTTATCAAAAAGAAAAAGAAAACTGTGTACCTATCTCTTCATCCTCCTGCTCCAGATTCAGAATATTGAATCACAGGAAAGGAGATATACTACTTTCTTTAACAAAAAACTACTTTACAATAAGTGTCAACTGCCTACTCTTGTGTATGGAAATTTGAGGAGTAGAAGATACGGGTTTAGTTTTCTGTTGCTTTTTGTCAAGAAAAATGGGACCAACAGTGTTATTAATGGCAGCAGCAGTAGGCTTCCCAGGGATGGATACAACATTTTGAAAAAACAAGTAAACAGTACAGTTTTGTACCAACCATAAATGTAGATGTCCGATAGGTATGCATCTGCAGTCCTAACATATGGGTTGTCCTGCCTCAGGCAGCCCTTCGGTCGGCCGGATTCCAAAGTCTGGGTCTGGCATCGGCTGATGTCGCACTTCACCCGATGTCATAGCTGCTGGGGTATAAAGGCATCAGCCGATGCCATTTTCCTCAGTGTTTCTTGCCCCAGATGCCAGGTGCCCTCTAGGAAGGCTAAATTTGGATAAATGCAAATAATTCCAAACAGTAGAATCAAAAAAAAAAAAAATATATATATATATATATATATATACATATATACAAACAAATACACCATAATAAATTCCCCCAGCTAGCTAAAAGAGGGGTAAGAACCCTAGGAATACCACAGAGGGGAAGGAGGGTGGGTAATCCTGACTGCAGATGCATACCTATCGGACATCTACATTTATGGTAGGTACAAAACTGTACTATGTCCTTCAAGGATGCATCTGCAGTCCTAACATATGGGTAGAATACCATAGCCAAACTGGGGGAGGAGGCACTAAGATAAAGATGGTGTAGTCAAGATCCCTTGCAAAACAGCAGTTGCAAAACCTGTTCGGGATCTGGAGTATAAAGGAAGATTATAATGCTTGGCAAATGTATGCACGGAGCTCCAAGTAGCAGCTTCTAAAATGTCTTTGGTAGCCACTCCTCGTAGGAAAGCTGTCGTGGTGGCTGTAGCTCTTGTGGAGTGAGGTCTGATATTTTCAGGAGTTGCCTTTCCATGAAAAGAGTAACAAAATCTAATGCAATTTCCTATCCATTTTGAGATGGTCTGTTTTGAAATTGCTTTTCCTTGCGTTCCTGTTGCATATGCTACCAGAAGCTGGTCAGTTTTTCTGTTGGTCTTAGTTCTGTCCAGATAGTAGCGTAATTGTCTGTGCACATCCAAGGTATGTAGTAGTCTTTCCCCCCTGTTCTGTGGGTTGGGGAAGAATGTAGGTAAATGAATGGCTTGGTTCAATGATACTCTGGAGACCACTTTTGGCATAAAAGTAGGGTTAGTTCTCAGAGACACCCTATCCTGATGGAAGATAAGGAAGGGCTGTACTGCCATTAATGCCTGTAACTCAGATACCCTTCTTGCTGAAGTGATCGCTAGCAGGAAAGCAGTTTTCCAAGATAAGAACTGTAAGTCTGCTGTTGCTGCTGGTTCAAAAGGGGGAAGTGTTAACTTTTCCAGCTGAGATCCCATGTAGGTAAAGGTGGTTTCCTTGGAGGCTTTACATTTTTGATTCCCCTCAAGAACTGCCTGAGTAGAGGATGAGAGAAGACAGGAGGATCCATGTTGTATTCTGCTGAAATTGCTGATGCGTGAATCTTAATGGAGGAGTAGGACAGGCCATTGTGGAACAGTTCTGCTAAGTATTCCAGGATGTGTGCTATGTTTGCCAATGAGACATTTTCGCCCTTTGCTGCACTCCAAATGAGGTATCTTTTCCATTTGGCTGAATAAGTTTTACTTGTGGAGGGTCTGCGTGCCTCCAGGATAATGTCCTTAACCCTCTGAGATAAATCTGTTTTATTTTGTTTTATGCAATATTCCAAGCAGCTAGCTGCAGTGTTTTCAAGTTTGGATGTAGGATCTTGTAGTTGTTCTGTGTTAGAAGTAAGGGACATAGAGGTAGAGGCCATGCGTGTGTCCGAGACGTGCTTCGCAGTAGCGGGTACCAATGTTGCCTTGGCCAGTCTGGAGCTATCAGGATTACCCTTGGCTGATCCTCTTTGATCTTCAGTAGGACTTTGTACATCAAAGGAAGAGGTGGGAATGCATATGCTGTCAGGTTTTTCCAGCTGAAGGAAAGGGAGTCCACCCTCCAGGCAAGTGGGTGGTATGCTCTTGTGCAGAATTTCTTCAATTGGTGGTTGTGTGGGGAGGAGAACAGGTCTATCTCTGGCAGTCCCCATTTTTTTGTTATGGTTTTGAAGATATCTGGATGCAGCATCCATTCGTGGGCATCCGTGGTAGTTCTGCTTAAGGTGTCTGCTAGTGAATTTTCTTTTCCTGGTACAAATCTGGCCTGTAGTTGAATGTTGAGATTCAGGGCCACATTCCACAGGTCCATTGCCATCCAGCATAGAGGATATGAGTGTGTACCTCCCTGTTTGAGGATATGAGTGTGTACCTCCCTGTTTGTTGATGTACTGTCCGTCCTTATCAGCAGGTGACCTTGTTGTAGGAGTGGTCTGAATGCTTGGATTGCATGTTTCACTGCCAGCATCTCCTTTAGATTTATGTGTAGATTCAGCTGGTCTTGGGTCCATAGGCCTTGTATACACTTGTCCACTATGTGTGCCCCCCAGCCTAGGTCTGAGGCGTCTGTGGTGATGGTCTGGCTTGGATGTGGTTTGTGGAAAGGCAATCCTCTGTTCAACTGACAGGCCTGAGCCCACCACAGGAATTCTTATTTCAGGCATGGAATTATTGGAATCTGGGCTTCTAGACTGTGCTTGTGTTGAGACCATACATTCCTTAGGTACCATTGCAACTTTCTCATATGCAGCCTGGCATGCGGAATCAATATTATGCACGATGCCATGTAACCCAGGGCTTGCAGGACTTTCCTTGCAGTAAGCTGAGTTTGTATTGTTAATGTCATGAAATAGACTGGTAGTTGCTTTTGTTTTTCTTCTGTAAGAAAAGCCATCTGAGTTGATGTATCCAGTTCTGCACCCAAAAATGTTATCCTTTGGGATGGTACTAGTCTTGACTTTTGCATGTTGACTGTGTATCCCAAGGCTTGCAACAGTTGTATGACATTTTCCAAATCTTTTGTTAATTTTGCCTTGTTGTCCGCTTGAATTAAGCAGTCGTCCAGGTATGGGTAAATCTGAATTCCCTGAAGCCTGCAATGAGCAATTACTGATGCCAGGCATTTCGTGAATACTCTGGGCGCAGTAGATAAGCCAAAGGACAATGCTGAGAATTGATAATGCTCTGATCCTGCAAGAAATCTGAGGTGTCTTCTGCAATCTGGTCGTATAGGGACGTGCAGGTATGCCTCCTTGAGATCTAGAGTCACCAGCCAAGACTCCTTGCCCAGCATGGGAAGAAGTTGCTGGAGGGTCAGCATTTTGAATTTTGGAACCATGAGGTATGTGTTCAGTGCGGACAAGTCGAGAATAGGTCTCCATTGATTTTCTTTTCTTGGTACAAGGAAAAGCCTGGAGTAAAATCCTTGGCCTTGTTCCATAGGTGGTACCTTTTCTATAGCTCTCATCCTTAGTAAGTTGTTGATTTGTCTTTGAGCCTCTGTTTTTTGGCTTGGTGGTAGGTTTGGCATTCCTCTCTTTTTTGGTAGAGTGTGGAAGTGAAACCTGTAGCCCTTGTCTATTGTTTGTAAAGTCCATTTGTCTCCTGTAATGCAATGCCAGTTGTCGGAAAATAAGGCTAGCTTTCCGCCCAAGGGTGCTTCCAGTTGTTCCCTGGTAGGCGGAACCAGAGCCAAGTCATTGTGTCTGTCCTGTGGAAGTGGTTGCAGTTGAATCTGTGGCAGCACTTCTCTGGTTGGCAGGTTGCCACTGACGTCCCCTGTAGGCACCCCTAGATTGACCTCTGCCTCTTGGGCGTCTATTTCTGCCTCTCTGTGCTCTGGAGGTGTCTGGAAAGGACCAATTCTTCGAAGGCCAATTTCTGCTAAACCTCGGAGGTTGGACCTGTAAGAAATCCTTGACTGTTTGGACAGATTTTGCTTTTTCTTCCACTTTCTTTAGAACCTCCTGTGCAGGGGAGCCAAACGAACTTTTCTCCACAGGAGCATCTAGGAGTTTTGACTTAACATGGTCTGGTAAGGATTGTTCTTTTAACCAGGCATGCCTTCGAATCACTGTTCCAGTCATAGCTGATCTAAAGGAAGCCTCCAGTGCATCATAGCCACATTTTAAGAAATGGTTACTGACCTGCTGAGAGTTATGTACCAAATCCTGAAGGGACTTGTGGTCTATAGGTTCAGGAGATGACAGTTTTTCATTTAGCTGGTCTAACAAAAATTCCTGGTACTGAATCATGTGAAATTGACAGTTTAAGGCCCTGGCCGAAAGAGTAGCAGAAGTATAAACCTTTTTACCCCATCTCTCTAATGCTCGACATTCCCTTTCAGAGGGAAGAGGGTTTTTGGCAGAGGCAGCTGCCACACCTTTAGGGCCCTGTGAAATGGTTTCAGGGTCTGCAACAGGAGCCTTATACAAGTGGTAGTGTGTGTCCGGGACCCTGTAATATCTGTCAGGCTTGGCAGGGGCCGGAGGAAGAGAATCAGGGGCAGTACAGGCATCATTATATGCATCATCAACAACTGTTAGTACTGGAGGAATGGCTAAAGGCCTATGCTGTGGTAAGTGTAAAAAAGTCCTTAGCCTTTTCCTTGAATCTGAAAAATCCTGGCCCTACCATTGGAAGTGTTCCCTCATAGCATGTAGGGTTTCCCCAAAAGAAAAATCTTCAGGAGGAGAAGCAGCAGAAGGAATGGAGTCTTCTGCATCAGAATCCTCATAAGGAGAATATGGGCCTTCCTGATGGTCTGAAATATCTGAGTCATCAGAGGAATAGTCTGTAGAGACAGGTTCCGGGGGTTCAGTCCTAGACCTCTTATCTGTAGGGGGTTGAGAGGCCCTGTCTGGGTGAGGTTGGGATCCTCTGATCAAAGAAATAAGATCCTCAGCCAGGCTGAGTATTTGGGAACTAGAGGTAGGCCTGTGTGTGGGAGTTTCAGCAGGTAAGGCCATAGAAGATTTAGCTGCTTTAGCCCTGGAAAAGGCCTTGATAGACATAGAAGCAGGGGGTCTAGCAGCCCCACGTGCAGGGGTAGATATGTCTAAAGGAATAGTGTCTGACAAATCCTGGGTGCCTGCTTCTGTAGCAGTAATTTCAGTAGCAGATTCAGCCATGCTCTGTGAGGCCTCGGCTATTGGAGGCATGCTTTCGGCTGAAGGAAGAACCGAGGACTCTGTTTCAGCCGAAACCGAGACACTCGCGGTTGGCCTAACCGTGGTTTCAGCCGAAACCGCGGACCGCGAGTGTCGGTCCTTTTCCTTGCGCTTTTTAGCTAATTGTGTAGTCGGAGTCTCCGACGGCATTTTGTATGCAAAAGCGGGACCAAAAAACTCCTCTGCAAACTCCGACCGACGTCTAAGCGTCCGTCGGTTGAAGGAAGCACAGGCTAGACAAGCTGATACGTTGTGGTCTGGGCCTAAGCAAGGAAGGCAGTAAGAGTGGAAATCCTTATGAGGTTTTTGTTTCCCACAAGTTAAACAATTATTTACTTTGTCTGACATCGGCTGAGGCAAGAAAGAGTCCCCAACGGGGTACTTAGCTTTTTAGAAGTCTTCGGTAGTAGGAATCTCTGGATCTGACCGACCGGCACTTGCAAACAGCTTCTGCTTCGGGCACCGCGCGGCAAGAAAGACTGAAGAAAATGGCGTCGGCTGATGCCTTTATACCCCAGCAGCTATGACGTCGGGTGAAGTGCGACATCAGCCGAGGCCAGACCCAGACTTTGGAATCCGGCCGACCGAAGGGCTGCCTGAGGCAGGACAACCCATATGTTAGGACTGCAGATGCATCCTTGAAAGACATCTTCCCTATTCTCTGCCCTAGGACCGATAAGAGTTCTCGCCCTTGGACCCCAATAAACCACAGAAGATTCTGCTAACCCTCGGTCCTTAGTGGCAAAAGATTTGGGGTGAAAGATAAGTGGAATGAGATACAAGAAATAACCACAGCAGCGTCACCCACATGTGGCTAAGGCAAATTGCTAGCCTGCTGTGACAGTAATGGTTGTTTGCTTAACTGTTACAATTTATTTTTATTTATTTTTACATTTGTTAACTGGGTTAGTCCGAGCTGCGGTGGTGGTGCTGCGGTAGCGTTGTCGCCTCACAGTAAGACGTTGTCCTATTCGATTCTCAGCTAAAGTGTCTTCTGTGTGAAGACATGTGTGAATGGGCGTACCTTCGTTGAAGGTTGTGCATCAGGCCTGGCAAGTCGGTAAGTAAAAATCTACTGCCATTCATTAGCAGACCGGGGTTCCGCTGTGGCGACCCCTAACTGGGAGAAGCCGAAAGATACAACAACAACAACTGGGTTAGTCCGACTAGGCCTAGAGAGCTCTTTTTCAGAGGAGTACCAAGGAGAAAAGCTCCAGGAAAGTAATTAAAAAAATAAGAAAAACCTAACCACAGTGTTCCCCTCAACCCAAGCCCTTAAGGCAAAACACTTTGCCCAATGAACTAATCATAAGAGACTCAAGTGTGAGGCACACTGATGTCCCACTCACTAGGTTGAACAATGAGAAGGTGACAGTCAGTTGTCCATCAGGTGCCAAGATCCACCACATAACACACGCACTCAGGTCACTCCACAACAAGTACAAATATGCTCATTGTCCATGTGGGTGTGAATGACCGGAGACGTACCTCCCTGGACTACATGAAGAGAGATGTGATGAAACTCTTAGATTATGTGGCCCAGGCAGGTATGACCCAAGCCCTGAGCAGTATTCTACTGTCATCCAGAACAATACCACAGTACGGGCAGAAAATGATTGACTTCAACAATTGGCTAAGTTTCTGGTGTCATTCTAAGGGGATCCAGTGTCCGTCTGCCTGGGATGACATGATCGACAGACTTCGATGCTTTGCCAGAAATGGCCTGCATCTGTCACCCCTGGGATTCTGGGTACTGGCTAAGGCTCTTGCCAAACCTATAGTACCTTTTTTAGGCAGTGTTCCAAACACCAAAATTCCACCATAACAGCTACAAACAAATGCAAACTGAAGGTCATGCTGCTCAATGCCAGAAGTCTAAATCTCAAGATGCACTTGCTCGAAGCCTTCTTCAAAATGGAGAATGTCTACATCTGTGCTTTAACGGAGACCTGGTTTAGAGAGGCAGAAAGCACCCCTGCTCTTCCAGACTACAACTCATTCCATACCTTTCGGCCCCAGAAAACATCCTGAAGCTTTGATACCATTCCCCACTCAGGTACCATTGAATCCTTACATCACTAGGTGGGTTGCAAACTGGCTCACAGACAGGACTCACAGAGTGAAAGCTGCAGACTCCAAGTAAGACTGTCGATCAGTCACGAGTGGAGTCCCACAGGGCTCAGTCCTGGGCCCTCTCCTATTTGGCATATACTTCTCAGAAGTCCAAAACAGAAGGACTCCGGCTGACCAAGTTCACTGATGACTGCATCCTAGGAGTCATTATCAACTCCCCAAGTGAGCAAGACATCCTACAAAAGGACCTCTCTGAGACCAATGACTGGTGTCAAAACCATGGCCTGAAGCTCAATACTAAAAAATGCGTTATCATCCCCTTTGGAAAAAAAACTCAGTTCCCATGAATTACCATGTTGATGGGAGCCCAGTGAACACTGAAGTGGCCATGAGATATCTGGACACCCAGGTCAACAGTCACCTCACCTTCGACCACTACGTAGCCACTGTGGTCAGAAAGTCCTTCTACGTGGCACATTTTATAACGAAAGACTTTGCATCCAGGAAGAAAGACGTCATCATAGGTTCATAAGTGGGTACTAGGCTAATGACATTGGGGCCTTTACAAGCCTAGCCAGAGGATTACCATGGCATAGTGCCACCTGACCTTAGTTCCCAGTGCCTCTTTAGAGTAGAGCCACTGGAGTTATCCCTGGGGTGAGTTTTCTGTTTCCCATCCACTCATCATGATTTCTCTTGAAGAGGGTCAGCGAGGTGCTCTGCTTGACATGTATGAAGTCTATTCCATAGCATGGGCAGTCTCTGGGTTATGAACCTGTCCCTCCAGCATGTTCTGTTAATTGTGGTAATGAGGTTGAGGTCTCTGGAGCATGTGGTGGGGAGGGATTGGGATTTTTGTAGATGTAGAATTTCTAACAGAGCTGGGTCAGACATGGCTTTGTAAGTCGAGCAGAGATCGCCTCTAAATAGGCAATATATGAGACAGAGAATAGTTGGAGTTTTTTGAGTCTGTCCACACAAGAAAAGTGTTTAAGGCCCAGGATCCTCTTTGTGAGGTACTTTTGTGGCCTCCCAGTTGTTGCAGGTGTCTAGAGAGGTACATGCTAAATGGTGCATTGCACTCTATGACTGGCCTAACGAGGGAAGAGTAGAGGGAGACAATGACCTCTTTCTTCCTGAATGCAAAACCCTTAGTAATGATATGTGCCACATAGGACTTTCTGACCACAGTGACAATGTGGTGATCAAAAGAGAGGTTGCGGTCAACCTGTGTTCCCAGATCTCTCATAGCATCTTCTGTGTTCAGTGGACTACCACCAATGTGGTAATTCATGGGAACTGGGTTTTTCCCAAAGGGGATGACGGCATATTTTGGCACTGAGCTCAAGGCCATGGTTCCGACACCAGTCGTTGGTCTCAGAGAGGCCATTTTGTAGGATGACATCATCATTAGGGGAGTTAATAATAGCTCCCAACTTGCAATCGTCTGCGAACTTTGTCAGCCAGAGTCCCTTCGTGTTGGCCTGGACTTCAGAGAAGTAGATACTAAACAGGAGAGGACCCAGGACCGAACCCTGTGGAACTTCACTCGTGACTAGTCGGCAGTCAGACTTGGAGTCAGCTACTTTCACACTGTGGGTTCTATCTGAGCCAGTTTACAACTCATCTAGTGATATAGGGGTTGATGCCTAACGTAGTGAGGTTTTCTAGGATTTCCCGAGTGGGGAATGGTATCAAAAAGCCTTGGCCAGTTCAAGGTAGGCTGTATGGACTACGTTGCCTTCATCCACAGCTCTGGTAACTTGACTCAAAGAAGTTGACCAAGTTGAGTAGGCATGATCTACCCTTCACAAAACCAAACTGTGTGGGATCCAAAGTTTGGAGATTCCCCTATATCCTTGTTTATTAGGTCCATGATGATGCGCTCCATAGCTTTGCATATCAGACTTGTCAGGCTAATGGGGCGATAGTTCCGAGGGTCTGTAGTCGCTCCTCCTTTGTGGAGCGGGATGACTGTACCAGTGTGACATTCGGTAGGGACAACGCCTGAGGTGAGGCTGCGATAAAACAGGGCACACAGGTGAGGTGCCAGTTCACTCTAGTTCATGTAGAATACAACTAGGGATATTATCAGGTCCCATAGAAGCTGCATTCTTGGCCTTGGACAGTGCTGTTTTAACCTGTGCAGCAGTAATACTGGGTGCCTGGCAATTTACTGCTATTGTGATTGGTTCTTTTGGGGGGAGGGGGGGTAAAGTTGGCACTGAATCTGTCGGCCAGTATACTGGCAATATCTGTTGGCTCGGTATAGGAGGTACCATGGCAATAGCTCAGACCAAATCCAGGTATTGCCATGGAGATTTACATAACTATAGAAGGCCTTGTGGTAGTAGTTACTATCTGCTGCAATTCTGTTTTCATAGCTAGCCCTATAGGGTTTGATGAGGGATCTCAACTTTTTGTTGAGATTGGTAAGAGTTTTTCCAGTCTTGGGACTTCACCTTATTCCGCATCAGTTTTCTCCTTCTGTTGTAGAGTTTGTTTATGGCAGGGGACCACCAGATTGGGTTCCTTTTTTTTGGAGGCGAGCGTCTTGGTTCTACTGGGTATGGCGAGATCCATGCATTTGTGTAGGTGTTCGTACAGTGCGCATTGGTATATGATTTGGCGGTCACGTGACTATTCTCCATTTGCATGGGTGCTGTGAAGTTAGCCACCTCTGTTTTTAGGAGCCCAAAGTTAGCTTTAGAGAAGTTTTTCATGTTGGCTGCCTTTGTGTGTGTGTGTGTGTGTGTGTGTGTGTGTGGGGGTAAGAACGATCTGGTCCAGTGCACTGGAATTAATGAACTCCAAGAAACATTGGGCAAGTGTATTGGTACAGGAGTAGTTTTCCCAGTTAATAGAGAAGTAGTTGAAGTCGCCTAGTAAGAGAATGTTAAGTTGGACCCTAATGTTCTCCAGGGTGCTTAGGAACGTGAAGTGCGAGTCTTGGGACATGGTTGGGGACCTATAGCAGGCTACAACCTGAATCGCTGTCTTACCCAATGTTAACTGCACCTGAAGTATCTGATGTGTTATGTTGGGCTACCAGTCTGGAGGTGTGTGTATCCTTTATGAATATGGAAGCACCCCAGCCTTTGGAGCTTCGTTCCAAGTTCTGGGGCCAAAAAATGTGGAATGCGTTATAGCCTGTTAGTGCAGGGGTGCTTTCTGCTGCCATGAACCAGGTCTCTGTTGCAGCACAAATTTCGATGTTCTCCATTTTAAGGAGTGCTTTGAGCGAGTGCATTTTGAGATTTAAACTTCTTGCGTTGAGAAGCATGAACTTCAGATTGCATTTGTTCGTACCTGTTACCGTGGTAATTTGGCCATTGGAATACCGCCTAAAAAAGGCACTATGGGGTGGCAAGAGCATTGGCCAGTATCCAGAAGCCCAGGGGTGACAAATGCAGGCCATCTCTGGCCAAGCATCAAGGTCCGTCAATCATGTCATCCCAGGCAAACAGATACTGGATCCCCTTAGAATGACACCAGAAACTTAGCCAGTTGTTGAAATCAATCATTTTCTGCTTATACTGTGGTATCATTCTGGATGATGGTAGGATGTTGCTCAGGGCTAGGGTCATACCCACCTGGGCTACATAATCCGAGAGGTCCTCCATGTCTCTCCATTTAGTCCAGGGAGGTACGCCTCAGGTCATTCACATCTATATGTACAATGACAGACTTATATTTGTACCTGCTGTTGAGGGACCTGAGTGCATGCATTATGTGGCGGATACTGGCACCTGACATGCAGCTGACTGTTACTTTCTCCTTATTTAACCTAGTGAGTGGGACATCAGTGTGCCTCACTATCGAGTCTCCTATGCCTAGTGTATTGGGCATTCTGTTTTGCCTTAGGGGCTTTGGTTGAGTGGCACACAGTTTAGGAGAGTTGTGCGTCTCGTGATTAATGTTGTGGTGGTAGAGTGCATTTCTGCCTTGGAGGTCTCTGCTGCTTGGGTACAGTTTTCCCTCTCTATCATCCCTCATTAGACCAATCATCAAATACAACGCCCCGTTTGGCATGTACCTGACCAGAAACCTACAACAGCTGGAGAGGCCACAAACGTACCTCACAAAAAGGATCCTAGGCATTAAACACGTCCTACATGGACATACTCAAGAAACTTCAACTGTTCTCAGGTCTCTTATCGTCTACTTAGAGGTGATCTCTCCTCGACTTAAAAGCAGTGTCCGACACAGCCCTACTTGAAATGCTACACCTAAAAAACTCCCAATACCCCTGCGCCACACTCTCCAGAGATCACAACCTCATTACCACAATTTACAGAACATACTGGAGGGACATGGTCATCTCCCAAAGACTGTCCATACTCTGGAATAAGCTTCCCATTAATGTCAAGCAGAGCACCTCACGGGCCCCTCTTCAGCAGAAATCTTGATGAGTGGATGGGTAACAAAGTTCACTCCAGGGATCATTCCAGTTGCCCTACTGGATATAGGCACTGTGAACTAACATCGGGTGGCATGGTACCTGGGCAATTTTTTTGGGTTAGGCATGTAAAGGCTCCAGGGCCATTAGCCTAATACATACCTATGAACAATTCAAGTTATAAGATACTGAAAACAACGAGAGAGAAATGTACAATACAAATATATATATATATATATAAGACAAAAATGCAGTATTTTGAGAAAGCAGTAACAATATGTTTGAGAAATTTGGTTAGCATTAAGTTACTTACAAGGAATGTAGGAATGAGTAAAATAAAAAAAAAAAAAAAAGAAATTCAGAGTTACAGCCTAGCATAGTACAACAAAGATGCATTTAACAGCATGGGTACTACCTGCAGAGAGAGTAACATGTAGACAATATAGGTAGATACCAGGCAGATATGCTAATTGAGAAAAGAATTCATTAGGTAATTTCCTGACAAGTACAGATCCATGCATGCTGGAAAATAATTTTTAGTTGCTTTTTGAATTTGCCACTTTGGTAGTGGAGCGAAGGGACAATGGAAGTTTGTTCCATGAGTATGGAATTGAATGACTGCAAAGTATATGTCCAATTTTTTTGTTGGGGTTGGTCACCTGCAGAAGGTTTTGTTGTGTACTTCTGAGGTCCAGACTGGGAGTGTTTGGTGTAATTATGGATGTAAGGGCAGGAGCTGGGGCTATTGATGCTGTGTGCAACTTGTAGTTGTGATATTTGAAGTATGTGGGGGAGCTCAGGCCATCTTAAGCTTTTCAGGGATATACAATGATGGGATTTGTAGCTATTACATGGTAGGAATCTTGCTATCTTGTTAGAGATGGTTTTTACTTTGGTTAAGAGATTATTTTGGAGGTTAGCAAGTATGGGCGCAGCATACAGCAGGGATGGTAGAATAAATGTTTGAGCCAGTACAAGTCTAGATTTGTTAGGTATATATATATATTTGTTGCTGTATAGATGATCTATTTTTTGATTGGACTTTTTGATACAGTTTAAGATCTGTAGGTCGAATTTTAATTGGTCATCTAGAGAACAAGCAATTTGGTGTTTGAGTTGGTGGTGATAATTGTACTATATAAGGATGAGATGGTGAAGTTGCCTTTAGCTGGATTGAGGTTTTTTGAACGGAAAAAGGGGAAGCTTGGTCTTTTTGGGGTTGAGAAGCAGGTTGTTTTCAGTTAGCCATTGTTTTACTAGGTGCAGAGATTGAGTGACACTGTGGAGATTTTGTACATTGTCAGAAATGTTAATTGTGGAATTGTTTGGGTACTATATTAAGGTAGAGTGGGGGCAGGAGACGTGGAGGTTATTTGTAAATATATTAAAAAGCAGGAGCTCCAAGACAGAACCCTGGGGAATCCCAGTCTTAAGACGGAAAGGAGAGAAGGATGTTTGCCATCGGATGGACTGATATCCATTTGAGAGGTAGCTGTTAAACCAGGAGGG